>NC_029789.2:6455544-6462234 GCF_000816755.2 Arachis ipaensis | reverse complement strand
GTCCTGCACCATATTTCATATCTAATTTGCTGAAGTATATTTGGGTCTTATGCTTGGTCCATGTTCAAAGATGAATCCCTATTGGGCTGGGCATTATTGGCCCACTATGAAGCGTAGTTGACCAATAGGCATGGTGGTTGGATGGAGTGCACACGGTCCCAATGGACTGATACAAGGTCCACTGCTAGCTTTGGTATCTCCTGCTCCATTATTGCATGGTCCAATGCGTTGTATTTGTAGTTTTGTACCTCCATCTTATATTATTACTTATTACTTATGACTTTATGACTCATGTGACTTATGTCCATTATTTTCTTTTTCACGTAATTAAAATTATTAATGTGAAAAAATAAATCACTAGAATTCCCACAAAAGATGAATAAATTTAACTACATCAGGCCGTTTCTAAATTCTAATGTCATGTTAAAATATTGTGTTCAATAGTAAATTAGTAATAAACATAGCATTTAAAAAAAAAAAAGATATATCCGAAGTTCCAAACACGCCTGAAATTTGGAGAAATTCAGAGCATAAGAACCAGGTAGATACAAAAATATGGCAATAAACTCCGTATAAGCAATAAACATAGCATCTTAAAAATATTTTTACAAGACTAATTGAAATAAGAAACAGATATATACATAGGGTACATATGCATTAAAATATGTGTCGCTTCTTTCATTTTTATTTTAGGAGCGAAATCAACGTTTTCTTTATTTTAAAATTAATTTTGATGTTCTCTTAATATAACTTTTTATTCAGTTGGTTTATATTGTAGTTGGCTCTCTAGATTTTTTTTATATATTATTTTAAAAAAAACATAATATAATAATATATAATTAATTCACCGTATAAATTTTCTTCTACAAAGCATAATTAGTTTGTCCCTTCTTTTTATCAGTTTATGGGGTCGTCGAAAGCGCAAAGAGAACCCTTTGGGGTCCTTTAATTGATGCATAATTGAAGGTAATTTTGCGGCATTTGCATACAAGACAAGAACCATTTATTCATTTTGGTCAACCTAGAGAACGTTACACGTCAAAGTTATGGTTCTTGTATAACAGACCACGTAGCTTCATTTGGTTCCAAAATTAGGGAATGGGAAAGGAAAAATGAAAATGCAACGAACAGTGTCCCTCTTGTTGCGGGCAAAAGCGTCACTGTCACTGGTTTTGGATCTCACTAAAGTAAGCGGCAAGAATGAGACGTATTATGAAATTAAGCCTAAGGTAGTGCACGGCCAACAAAAAAAAAAAGCCTAAGGTAGTGAATTTTACTTAGTAGTTAGTAACACACACAATGCATGGCATATTTTAGGGGTGTCCGCGGATCGGATATCGTCGAAAATTCGATCCAATCCGCACAATTTTCATCGGATCGGATCGGATATGATATCCGCGTTTTTTAGTGTTGGATCCGATCCGATCCGATCCGCAAATGTGCGGATCGGATTGGATCGGATATCGGATATATTCGCATAATTCAAAAAAACTATTTTAAGATTTTGTTTGGCTATTTTTACAAAAAAAATCCAAAAAATTCATTTTTCACCTGTTTAAGTCTATTTACTTCTAAAATATTATCAATAAAAGTTCTCTTGAATAACAAAAACAAAATAATAACAAAAGATTTAAGTTTAATTATTCTAAGTTGAAGTACAACATAAAAAATTAAAAACAAGTACACAGATATAAAGCAGATATCCGCGATCCGATCCGATCCGATCAATTTGCGAATCGGATTGTATCCGCAATTTTCGGATCGGATGCGAATATTTACCGTAGATTTGCGGACATGATCCGATCCATGGACACCCCTAGCATATTTCACTTTAAGTAAGGATTTGTTGGTCACATCTCTGCCCATTTGCTACATCCAAAGATCCGGATAATGAATATTTTCACATAGTGATGATTTTTCCAAATAATTAAAATGCTCCTTTAACTTTTTAACACTTTTTGGGCACTGCCTTAATAAAAGTGATTGGTGCCTTGTAAAAAAGTTAACGCTTAAAAGCCGGAGGCATCTAACCATAATAATTGAGGCCATTCATTCACTGGTGGGATCTCATGTGGAACATTATTAATATTATTATACATTTGTGATTTCGTCATCTCACATTACGTTCACCTCTTTGGTATTTAAGCAATTCATGACGCACTTTTCTTGGTGTGAATGACGATGAACAGCATCAAAATTCACAGTGACATTACAGATAAAAAAAAAATAATTATTAATGTTTAAGGTATAATTTATTGATTTTTTGGCCAAATCAATTTATCTGATCTAATTTTAATAAAAATAATATAGTTTAATAAATTATATGTATTAAATTTTAATTATTTAAAAATATCTTTAAAAGAAATATTTTAAGTATCTTTATCTAAATAACTCCCATTATTAATTCATGTTTACATCTATATTTTATACCAAATAAACCTCTTTTATTTACCTACACCAATTATTTTTCCACGTTGGAATTAATATGGATCTGTGTGTGGCAAATATTTATTGCTCATCGGTACTTCTGTTTACTGGATTTGACAGACACGTGTATAATTATACGGTGATTTCTAGTGAAATATCTATTGAATATTTGAATATTGATATCGAAAAAGCTCTGCATACAAGTCCTTAGGGCTTGTATGCTTTACAAGTTCATTAAACAATAAAATCAAAATATGCACTGCTTCAGGTATGTTGATTACATGCGCTATATAACATCGCGCGTATATCTAACTACCAGATTTAAAATATTTCTTTCCCTTTTCGTTTTCGTTATTTTGAGATTTCGTTGTTCTTCTTCACGCGCGTTTTCCCTCCTTCTTCTCCATCGTTCTTTTCCTCTCCTTTTCTCACTAGCATCTTCTTCGTTTAGGTTACCTTTTTCTCTCTCTGCAACTCGAGCTTCGTTTTTATTTTTGATTTGTTATATTTACAGTTTATGGCTTTAAAAGTCATTCTGTAGTTGAGTTGTATCGTATTAGACATGATTGGGTGTATTTGAATCATATATATGGGTGTATTCACAGTTCTGACACGGTGTATTTTGCAGCCTCTCTCAGTTGTTGATGACGAGCTCGTTCCAAAGGTCGGAATGACCTTTACCACCCTTGAAGATGTTGGAAAATTTTACAGGAACTACGCCAAGGCTGCAGGTTTCTCTACAAGAGTTCGGTGCACAAATAGGAAGGGAAACGAGATTAAGAACCAACTGATTACATGTAGCAGAGAGGGAAAATACGGTCATACCGTGTGCAACGAAATCCTGCATTGAAGCTCAGTTTCAAGATGCGTACACTCACGCAAAGTTTAGGGAAGTCCAAGCGCAATTCAGAGGAAAGGCGAATTGGATCACCAGATTAAAGAATTCCGCTCTAGGCTATTCAGTATACGACGTCGGAGAACAAGTTTCCAGCTCAATATTCAACAAGTTTATGGTTACTTACGACTCAGTGGCAGCCGAGGTAAAATGCCAATGCTTATTATTCGAGTCGAGAGGGATACTGTGCCGTCACGCACTAAGCGTGTTAAGCTTCGAACAAGTAAGCCAAGTGTCACCGAGATACATACTGGAACGATGGAGCAAGAAGGTAAAGAGGCGACACACACACATCAAGAGCAGCCACGACGAGCCACTAATGGAGCCAAGAAGCAAGAGGTTCGACCAATTGGTTTTTCGTTCGCAAAATATCTGCGAATTTGCCTCCGAATCGGAGGAGCTGACTGCAATTCTGCACCGTGCGTACGATAACGTCATGGCCGAGATGGAATCATTAAAAGCCAAAAGGAAGGGGATATCTTCTTTATCGCACGAAGACGGCAACTTGGAATCCGTTAACGAGCTTCAAAGCCCGCCAAGGATTCAAACAAGAGGACGTCCAAAAAACAGGCTAGGTTCAAAGCTGGAGAAACAGATCGCAAATGCCACAAAGAAGAAGAAGACGAAAGTTTTAAGCGAGGTAAAAGTACTATTCTTTAAATTTGTGGCAATTGAGTTTATTTTTCTTGTTAATAGTTTAGGTAATGTGTGTGTGTTATATTTCAGATAAACCTTTTTGATGCTGCATCAGCGGCGCATTCAAATTGCAGCCAATATCAAGGACACGTTATGAGTTATCAGTTCAGGGTACCAGCAGCATGGGATAACTCGTTGGGTGTATAGTTTTACAGAATATGGGTGTAAAAGCACCGTTATTTTGGGTGTATTTTCGTTAATTCACAATTTACATATAGACACATATATGGATACATATAGATCAAAAGCTGTAAAAATTCTTAGGTTATGGGTTTATATTTGATTTGATGTTTTTCTTCATATTTTAGTACATGTAATTCATACATTTTGAATACAGCACAGACAGTTTGGGTGTATATTTTATGCAATCTTGGGTGTATTATTAGACTTGCGTTGGGTGTAACAGTTTATATATGCCTTGATTTTTTCCTTCATATTTTACCACCTGTAATACAGCTTTTGAATACATCACAGACAGTTTACCAGCACAGATAGTTTAACTATGGGAAAAAATATACATGGAATAGAAGTTGTTGATAAATGGCAAATATTTACATCATTTGTTCAATTTACAAACTACCAAGCAGTTGGATTACCCAGTTTCTATATCAGCAGAATTAATCTGACAAAACGGACTTAATAATATAGAGGATGGCTTCGACAGCCTTATAGCACTACTCTCTCTAATTGCCTGATCTCTCTGTGTCTTCATCTCACTGAATAGTATCCGGGATGCGTACTCCACTCTATAGTGGTCCACCTCCTCCTACAATTAAAAAGTATATTCTGTTTAAACAACAATATTAATTCAGTAAAGTAATACAGAGTTATATGGTTCTAAAGACAGTTACCTGTGGCCAATTATCCCATTGATACTTCCCCTTTTTGATGTTTTCTGGCTCAATTAACTTCATCCACTTCATAACGTACACAGCGCAGTCATAGCTGAAAACGAAGAAAATAAATTACAAATCTCATTTACACAAAGTTTAATGTTCAGAGTCACAAATTTATACCTTGTTTTTTGGCCAGATATTTTAACATGTGGTGATTTAATTTCCTTCTCCCTCTCCCCTTTCTGAAGAGGTTCCCCGCCGGCATATGTTATCAATCTTGAAAATACGTATCCCTTAAATACGAAAACAAATCAGTAATACACCCGAATGAATGGACAAGATACACCCAACGGAATGGACAATATACACCCATCATAAGTAAAGAAATAGACCTATCTATTAAAGTAAAGAAGACAGAGGCAACTTACAGTGAATTTATTAATGGCCTTTCTCTCATCGGTGGGAGCTTTTTTGTGTAGCGGGTCAAGTATTTGACATTTCCGCTTTCTTGCATTTATCAGCCATAACCACCAATGCCCCGAGTAGCAGACAGGGGCAAAAATCTGAAGGATTGCCACACATGAACAGTGTGTTATTTTATTTTGCAAATAAGTAAATAAGCGTACTAACAAATTTAGCAAATGAAAACTTACATATGGGTGCGAAGTTAATTTTTTTCTATCTATGAAGGGAATGAAACTCGGGTAGGCTTCCACCCTGAATTCCTTTTTCGTTTTTGGTGATACGAATTCCCCGTTTGGGTGATCCGAAAGTGCCATGCACTGCAAGAATTGCAAAACAAGAAATGAAATACTAAACTTACACCCAATGGAACGTAAAAAATACACCCAAATCAATACAGAAAATACACCAAAAGTTCGGAGAAGTAACACTTACCACAATATCGGGGGGGAGACAGTATATTTGTTCTTTAAACCTCTTTTCATTTTTGTTGTTGAGGATGAGGCAGATGGCAGATACAATCTAGAACTATATGCCAAAATCAATTTTACATTAATAAGCATTGTAATTGACTTTGGTGTAAAAAGATTAATGTTATTCTAATATTACCTGAGATTCTATATCACTTTTTGCCTGTAGGGAGGCAAGGTGCATTCTCATCAAAATGTATTCTCCTTGGCCAATCAGAGTGCACATTTCCTCATACTCGTTAGTATTGCCATCTGCATCTTCCTTCAGTCTCGTCCCCCAGATGTAGCACTTTTGTTTCATATCATCCGTAATCTGATATAATCCCCCAGGAGTTTCAAACTTTGCAGAACTTTCTCCCCCAGTCTCCCTCTGAATTTGTGGACTTGTGTTTTTTCCCTTCGCCGCACTGCTTGCTATTCTTTGGACCAAACTGTCCAATTGTTCTATCAAATTCGCAGCTTCTGGAGATTTTTCCCTTTCTGTCTCCTGCGTTGACGCCCCCTCCTGGCTTGAATCAGTAAATCCAAGGCTGAATGATGGCACCCCTGGATCTGTTTTAGGAACATAGGAAGCTGTCCGTGCCATCATCAACAGGGCAGCAGCGTCTTCTGCGTCTGGATGACTGCGTCATCATGTATAAGAATAAGAATAAGAATAAGAATAAGAATAAGAATAAGAATAAGAATAAGAATAAGAATAAGAATAAGAATAAGAATAAGAATAAGAATAAGAATAAGAATAAGAATAAGAATAAGAATATACGGATGATAAGCAAAGATTGATTTTAGTCTGATGAACTTACATTTTAGTTGGAGCTGGGGGAACCGTGGGTGTGGTCTCTTGAAGTTGTTTGGGGGTTTCAGGAGTGCTGCACAGTTACAAAAAATTAATCACGGCGTAAAA
>NC_029789.2:6451595-6455358 GCF_000816755.2 Arachis ipaensis | reverse complement strand
TTTTTTTGTTTTTTTTATTTCTTGTTTTTTTTGTTTTTTTTCTTTTTTTTTCATTTTTTCTCTTGCTCTTGTCTCCGCCATCTTCACAATCCCCTGAAACATGAGATATTTTAGCTAGCAGCATTCAGGTAAATAAAATACAAGCAACATATTATGTTTACTTACCAAAATTTCTTCTCTTTCTGCAGTCATTCTTTCCACCAACTGCTCCTTAGTCCAGTTGGCAATCCAAGGCTTTGGTGGTCTTTCAGCCCTCTTCTTGCCTTTGTTTTCAGAAAGATGAAAGTATATTATCATGAGGGCAAAGAGGCAGCCATCAATTGCCTTCTTCTTCTTCTCCTGGTAGTCTGTGATGCCCTTTATCAAGAAGGTCAAAACATGCCCCCCCAGTTTCTCTCCGATATGCCGTCCATCTTAAAAATTGGGGCGAGGTGCACGGGTGATATTTTGTTTATCGTCGTTGGCAAAAGGAACGCCATCTGTATGTAGAGGATGAATATCCTCTTGAACATCAGGCGTTCCTCTTCGCTGCCAACGCCTATTTCCATCATTTCATCGGTAAGACTTTTGAGGGTCTTACCCTGGAATCTTCTATAAATTATTTTGTCATCATCAGAAAGTTGCTTATACTCAACTTTATCAGGAAACAGATTTTCTACAAAAAAGAAAACAACAAAGTATCAAAATCGGTTCAAAAACACCCAAGCATCAACCTTAAATACACCCAATCATTAACTTAATATACACCTATAATTTTGAGCTAGTTACCTGCTGCATTGATGCCAAGCGCATCACCTATTGTCTTTGGTGTTATTTGGAAAGAACCATATCCTGTCTTCAGTCTGTTCTCCCCAAGTTTGAAGTTGTTTGCCAGTTCCCTTAAGAGTTGGTGATCCACCCTTAGAGGTGGGACGTGCATCAACCCACCAAATCCGAGATCCCTGACAATTGCCTTCTTCTCCTCAATCATGTTTCTGAACTTGTCACTCAGGAGATGTGTGGCACACTTAAGGTCTTTCGTTTGGTTTCTTGCTGCCATTTTATCTGAAACGAAAAATAAAAAGTCAAGGATATCAGTAAGATACACCCATATATAAGAGTCAGATACACCCATTAATAACAGTAAGATACACCCACAGATATGATTCAGATACACTCATTGATAACAGTGAGATACACCCATATGTAAGAATCATATACACCCATTGATAACAGTGAGATAGATATTATTTAGATACATTCATATATATCAGTCAGATATCAGTCAAACATGCTTCAATATCAAGCCACATTACAAGTTCAAGCAGTATACACCCCCCAATCTACGGAATAAACCCCCAAAAATCAACAACAGTAGCAGGAGAACTTAGAACAAGAACGTAGAACGACGTAGAACTTAGAAGAACGACGTAGAACTTAGAACAGTGTAACAAAGAAGCAAGAATAATAGCCCAGTAAACCCTAGAAAAACGACGTAGAAGAAAAGTAGAATATACAGTAATCTTAATGAACTTACGTTGAGTGTTGTTGCTTTGTTTTCTCTTCAGATTCTTCACGGAGAGTTTGATGTTGTTTTGATGGAGGTTTCGAACAACGATTTGTATATTTTGAATTTTGATTTTTGCTCGAAAATGGGAGCGTTTCCTTGTTTTCGAAGCGTTTTGAGAAGTGGAAGAAGTGGAGGAAGTGGAAGAGTCTGCCATACGTAACCGTCTGTATTGAGCGCGTGATTTTGACGCGCCATGTTATGCTTCTTTATGCGCGTGTCCTCGATTTGAGCTGGGCCAACTTGGATGCTTGTATACTTGTATGTGTAGCAGGCCCGTATAGATATCTGGACTTAAAAACGAAATATTCCCATCCAGAAAGGATAAAATAAATCAATTTGTACTAGAATATATTAATTTAGAAAGGAAAAACAAGTGTAAACTGAAGTCTTATAGTGGGACATACACAAGCTAGTTTAGATGAATCAACTTAATGAAAAGTTAGGACCGAGTCCAAAAATTATTGTTTACTCTCATTTTTTTCCCCGATGACTAATAATGCTTTATTCCTCGTGTTACTTTACAGGCAATCATATAATAAAAATAGAGGAGTGCTAGGACCAGCAACTTTTGTAATTTGTAGCCATTAAATAATTATCAATCATTATTTTAATAGTGTAAAATTAGTGTGAGATTTTATCTAATGACTTATTTTTTTTACTAATTACATGCTGACCAAAATTTGAAAAAGTTGCTGACCCCTAGATTTTTCCATAAAAATATATAGAGTGAAAATATTTTCAGATGACATATCTATATACTGACTTTCTTGCTAGATCTTACACCTCTTCGTTAATGCAAGCCTGTGAAATCCTTTTTATTTCAAGTTGAAGAAATTCGCAGGAGAACGAATGTGTTAATTTAGGTACAAGAGTAAAGATTTAATAGCGAGACAAAGCTTGCAAATTCGAAAGGGACGTGAGGGATTAAAGTTTTGGCGGGGCCAACAAGTGTGGCCATAGTAGAATAATTAACGATATGAAACTACTCATCCCAAAAGTTTAAACTGATTTTGGGGTTTATCATATACTATGTCATAAAACTATTCATCCCAAAAGCTTAAGCTAATAGGAAAAGGTAACACTAATAGTTATATCTCTAATACTAAATCGGATATCCCTAAACTTCTATTGTATACATTGTACAAATATTTCATTGACTTCCTATACTTCCTCTTAACAATATAGTTTGATCAAATTTATTATAAAATTAATCATAAAATTTTAATATTATGTCATAAATTACTTATTCTAAAAATTTAAGTTGATAGAATAAAGTAACATTGATGTTTAAAAAAGTATAGGCAGACAATAAAAATATTAAACAATATAAATAACAGATATATCGGATGTTCAATTTAGTAGATGTGCAGATGGTTATTCTAATATTATAATGGGTAAAGTATATTTTTTGTCCCTAAATTTTGATATAAAAGTTTCAAATATATCCCTAAGTTTTATTTTGTTTCAATTTTGTCCCATAAATTTTCGATTTGCATCAAATATACATCTGACAGCTAATTTTTCAAAAAATTTAAGATCAATTCAACAACAATTTCATAAGAACAATCCTCAACACAAACAAATCAACATAATTTTTATGCATTATTGTTAGATTGGTCTTAAATTTTTTGAAAATTTAGCCGTCGAGTGTATATTTGATGCAAATAAAAAACTTTTGGGACAAAATTGAAATAAAATAAAACTTAAGGGTATTTTTGAAACTTTTGCCAAACTTCAAGGACAAAAAGTATACTTTATAATTTAGGTGTGTAATTTGAAGTGTAGTGTGTTTTACTTGAATTGGACCAATTTTAAGACTCATTATTCATGTTGTTAAAAAAAATCATTGATTACTTAACATAATCCTATTTGTTTATATCTCTAACAAAATCTAATGTGAATGGAAGTAAATGCAGGAACCAAACAACGCACAGAGTATGGACGAGTTTTTTGCTCTATCAGACTCTGCTCTGCCCTACAATAACATGCATAGAATCCGTCCCGCTCATACTCACGAATAATAAAAAATTGATCTTAACTCATTCCGTCTCTATCCGCTCTTATAATTATTAAAATTCAATAAATAAAATTAAATTTTAAAATTTATATAACCATCGTCACATACATAATATAAATTAAAGTAAAAATTTAAATATAATACAATATTATTAATTATTTTACATATATATATTTATATATATTATATGTCGGAGT
>NC_029789.2:6442419-6451498 GCF_000816755.2 Arachis ipaensis | reverse complement strand
TATATCAAGATGGATAGGAGCGGATATTACCTAAATTCGGTCACTATTTCGTCCCCCAAAAATTTATCCCAGTACAAAATAGATAGTTACTTGTCCCGACCGAAACAGAGACAGATTGGGTATCCTCATATTCGGATAGTATTTCCATCTCTTAAGTTTCATTTTGTGTAAACGATAATGTGCTAATAGCCTCTTGCTTGGAGCTACCTTGAGTACCTTCCTACAATGCTCCATCAAACTAGATTACCTACTAATAATTTCTCACATATTTAGTTTATCATTCCAGAATTCCCTACTCTCTAGTGCATAGCACTCATGCCAGTTTATGGGATAAACTTTATCATAACATTAGAACAGAATCAATTACTTAAACTAGAAAGATAAAAGAATATTATACTTTGTTACTTTACAGATAATGGATCATAAAATATTCAAAGTAAAGAAATTAGTGGGTCATAATTAATTCATAAATAGTACTAAACCTATGTGGTTTATCTCTTGTTGCAATGCAAGTATAGTATCTCTTAGGGAATATAGTGGATCTACAGTAACTGAGTAGTGCACGTAAAAGACTAAGGGAAGGGATATGAAGGATTTTTTTTTTCCCGATCGGTTACAATTAATGAGTCTTAAATCCCAAATTCATTGGTAAAAAATGAGAGATTATGTCATTTAAACTATAGTTCGTTGGCCGGTATCAAAGAGTTTGGCGGGTTCAAACTGTCGGTCAGATACACGTGTCCATAAACGCGCCCTTTGGAGGAGTGCTGTTACAAAATCGAAAAACGGCGTGCCCATAAACGCGCCCGTTCGAGGGGTGCTGTTACAAAATCGAAAAACGGCCTTATGATTATATTGTCTTACCAGATACAACCAATATGTATACCTTCTTCTTTCCAATTATTTTTAAAAAAGAAAATATCTTCTATTTAATTATAGTTAAATCGAAAATAATATTTTATAATTATAAATTTTTCGAGTTTAATATAACACTATCATCGTTATTATATATCAAATGTGTTGGATATGCTGTTTTATTTATCTTTATTCAAAGTAAAATGTAAATAAAATAGTTTGAAGTTTATAATATTCTTGAACTATAAGGAAAGAGACATGAAAAAATAAAAACATATATAACTGTAATAATAGCATATTAATTTTACAATAAAGTTTATATTAAAAAGCTAGTGAAAATTTATTGACAACTTAGTATCTTATTAACCTCATTAAAAAAGTAATTAGCATATAATATTGTGCTCACTGTTACACATTTCATCTAAAATTTGAAAGCAGAGTTATAGATAAATTAGTTATATCTACAGTAAATATTTGTACAAAATGTAAATCATAACATGTTATTAAAATAAAAATAATACTTTTCTTACCTAAATATTATTAAAAACTTCTTTGAACATGACATTATTGTTGATGACCTTTTCAAGAGTCTTCTCACTCCCAAGTTTAGCAAGATATCCAATAATATCTATAATAGATTAAAATTAAAAAAAAATTATTGTCTATAAGTTTGTTAAAAAAAATACAATCGAATTATCAATAAAATAAATAAATTTATCAATGAATTATACTTTCTCTAAAACAATAAACTTACCAATCAAATAGGTGTAATCGAACTCAGGAGCATTGAAAGTGTCAAAACTCACAAAACTAAATCTATATATTGGGATATTTGACAATTTAAAAGTATGTGCATATCGGTACGTTAGTTTAAATTAATCACATACTCATTATGTGTAGTCTTGAAGTTACCCATATTGACTCATTGAGTCCAATACCAAAATATCTTATTTGATAAGATATTCCGTCTCTTAGCAAATTTACGAATCGAGACACAAGAACCAAGGTATATTTTTCCTTCCTAGAATTGATAAACAAAAATAAAAAAAGAACTAAATGAGGATAAATAAACAAATTTAAAATATGAATAACATAAATTTAATATTATTTAAGAAATTGGTAGGAAACTCACGTCTTCATCCGACCAAACCTCTCCTGCTTATTGATTAGGGCGAGTCACTTCGTCCCTTTCTTTAAGAATCCCACACCTTGCAAATTCCTTTCCAAAGAGGCGAATCACCACTTTTGGCAACGGGTTGAGGAACACCAACCTCCTCTCTCATGTATTTACTACGTAACACCTTAACCCATAGCGCATTAGGAAGAGTCAATATTCCCCACCCGAGCTTCATAAGAAAAGCTTCATTATTCTTACTCATCCTCCGTATGCCTAAACCCCCATTAATCTTTGGTTGGCAAACCCGCTCCCACTTAACAAGATGGGGCTTCTTCTTCTCATTCGTAGACCCCCAGATAAAAGATCTACTGTGAGCTTCAATCCACGAGCCTTCCAGTTCGTATAGAGCAAAAAATGGGCATTTTCGCCAGGTTATGTATAAGGAGTTCCTTGAGAGTTGACCCGCTGGAGTTTAGGACTCTTGCAAATACATCAGCTTAGGTAGGAATAACGAATTGGTGTGATATATTCAAATCATAACATATGAACAGTAACTAAAAACTAGTATTCTTATTGAGACTAGAACTCATAGAGAAGAAAATCTATTTATGAATGGAATCAAATATGAATGGAATCAAAAATGCAGTATATACAAAAAAGGGTTCTACTAAGGTTCAATTCCTTAGCTATCTCTAGTGGTATTGTTTCCACTCCTTATCTAAGGTATTGGCACCGAAACGGGGTCTACGGGCCTGCAATCCGACCAGCTAAGAGCCACTCAAAGCTTGAGGAAGAATACGATATCACTAAAGCAACCTTGAAAGCAACGCGTAATTGCTTGCTGCACTTCGAGCCAAACCATCTCAATTGAGTATGGTAATTGAGAATTTTTGTAACTTGATAGTGTTCATAACCTTATCACTCGTATACGTACACACAAATTGTCAATTGTAGGATTAATTTCTACAATTTTGTGAATACCAGCCATTAAAAAAAGTAGGAAAATTTTAAATTTTAGATATATGTAAAGAAAGAGATTAATATACTTTAAATTGTTGTATTATACATGTCTCATAACTGATACTTTTATAGTTGACCATAGTTAGAATTCTCTAAACTTGATTGGCTTAAAAATTTAATTAAATCTTTGACCGCATGTATTTTGATAAAAATATTATGTTAATTTTAATATTTTTAACATGAAAATGACGTAATTACAAAATTAAAAATAGTGTAGGGACCTAATTGAAAAAAAAGTATAGGAACCTAATTAAAAATTTGGTGAAGCTACAGGAACCAACAAAATAACCTAAAATTTAAAAAATAACAACCTAAGCAAAATAATCTAAGTAAATAATTAAAAATTAAAAATAACAACCTAAGCAAATAATAATTTATAATTTATAAATATAATTCTAAAAAATTTTAGTGACGACAACTAAGCAAATAAATTTTCAAACTCAACATATTGAGCTCCACCTCCATCGTCTACATGTAAACTCCTATTTGTATTACTATATAAAAATTTAAATGAAGAACCAGTCATACAATAAAAGTAGAAATACAAGAATATAATCAATTAGAAATTTTAATTATAAAAAATTTAATTAAGGGATATGGTCAATATATAATAGAAATCAAATTATTGGCATAAATGCTTGAATAAAAAGAAGGTTTAATTATTCTGTTGGTCCCTATAGTTTCGCAAAATTTTCAATTAGGTCCCTATACTTTTTTCTTTTTAATTGGGTCCCTGCACCTATTTTTTTCAATTAGGTCCCTATTGACGGTAAATGTTACAAAAAACGTTAAGAATATTAATTTGACCATTATAACCCTCGTCTACCCCTTACAAATCAACGAGACTCAGTAGGATTCTGAGTTCTCACTCTCTTCTCTTCGCCTCTTCCTCAAACTTCTCCTCCTCTGTTTGCGTTCCTTACTATGTCAATACTCATGGATCAGAGTCAATTATCTTAAGGAGTCTGTAGTTCCAGAACCCTCGTCAAGTAGAGACATCTTTGTTTTTGTGGTGAGGCAGTTGCTGTGATGTCTTCTTCAGCAGTAGCAAGCCATGGAAGAAGGTATATTGGTTGTGGAAGAATGCCAAAATGCAAGTTCTTCGAGTGGATTAATGATGAAGAAGATGAGAAGAGTGGATGGTTGAAGCAAAAGGAAAGGAGGCTTCGTTGCTTTTGTGGAGACATTCTGATTCTTCGGAGTTCAAGTACATCAAAAAACCCAAACAAAAGATTCATTTCTTACCCTAATAGGAGATGCAAGTTTTTTGAGTGGGTTGATGGAAAAGAAAAAAAGTTATCTGGAGAAGATGGAGTAAACAGTTCACAGCAAGTACTTGAAAGAGTTAAAGAATTGGAGGCACAAGAAAGGAAGATAGATAGATTAAGTGTGGATCTAGAGAGATTAATTACAGAGGTTGGAGAAATAGATGCTTGTGTAGAAAGGTTATGTGATGAGATGAGTTCAGTAGAAGAGCAATTTGCTAAAATGGAAGATAGTATGAAAAAGCAAAACAAGATGCTAATTATGCTGGTTTTAATATTAGGTGTTTTGATTGTTGCAGTGTTATATGTAAAGATGTAGAAAGTATGGCTGTTATGGTAATGTAATAGTCTATATAAGACAATAGTGTACTGTTTATGTTGAGTGCAATGAAGATATATGAAATGTTGTTTAATTTCTCTAAATAAAAGTTGTTCCTTTGCTATTTAATATGCATAGAAGTATGATACAGAGAAAAAAGTAGGTAAAATAAAAGATGCATTGAATTATAATAGATACCATTGTTGTTTACATTATATAATGTATGACACATAGATAGGCACAAAATAAATGTAACACCCTCTCATAACAGTTTTCCACCCACATAACAAAAGTGGTCCACAACACATAATAACAGTGGTCCAAACCATAAAAAAGCAGAGTCACCGGTGAACACTAAAAATCCTACATAACACAATAGATATCAAAAGGAAACCCTAAACTCTCTTCAGCCTCAAACAAGTGTGAGGTCAACATGTTCAGGCGGCTGACTTGTTGCCTTCCTAACTCCAATCTTGAATCTTCTACTTCTTCTCACACCAAAGATTTTGGTATTGGGTAAAGGTTGAGATGCTGGTGCAGTGGACAATGATGCTGGTGTAGGCAAGGTGGTGGGCAGTGATGCTGGTGTAGGTAAGATGGCTGGCTGTGATGGTGGTGTAGGGGTGTGTGGAGGCTGTGATGGTGGTGCATGTGTGTTTGAAGGCTGTGAGGGTGGTGCAGGGATTTGTGGAGGCTGTGATGGTGGTGCAGGAGGGTTTGAAGGCCTTGATGCTGGTGCAGTCATAGGTGCAGCCCTCCCTCTACCCCTTCCTCTGCCCATCCTTACTGCTGCTCTTCCTCTGCCTCTCTCTCTAACCATCCTGGATCTAGCAGTAGGAGTAGTTGCAAATCCATTTGCTTCAACAGCATCACCAAGTTCATTAGCAGCAGCATCAACTCCTCCAATTCCAGTTACAGCATCAGATCCTTGTGTGCCTTCAAGAGCTAGAACATGAAATAGCAATTAATAATAGTTCCTCAACATATGAACAAAATAACGGAGCAACCGATACTTGTCACTATAGGATTTGGACAGAGTCTCCTATTGTGTCCGTATTGGCCACAATTACTGCAGGTAACAGAAGTTTCAGTTCTTCTATATTTTGTTTGTGTTCTGTTTTCATCGGGTTCCCTTATTCTAACCATCCTTGGCCTTCCTGGTTTAACTCTGAAAATTGCAGGGATGATGGTATCACATTGTATCTTTGACCACATGTTTTCTCCACTGATTGGTGATATTGACTGCCCATATGTAGCAAGGTATGCTGTCTTGCTGT
Organism: Arachis ipaensis; assembly: GCF_000816755.2. NCBI lineage: Eukaryota > Viridiplantae > Streptophyta > Magnoliopsida > Fabales > Fabaceae > Arachis > Arachis ipaensis. Next base: position 6,445,645 of record NC_029789.2, on the reverse strand, counting down.
AATAGTTACTATAATAATCTTCCGGGTTGTCACCCTTCTCAAAGATAGCACAGCAAGCATATGGACAAGGCATACCACACAAGCCCCAGAACCTAGAACTATACCTTCCAGCCATCAAATCGACCACAAACCTTTCCATGATCATCTTGTTCTTATGGTGGACTTCAAACTTGAAGTCTCCTGCCCATTTAGCTTGCCACTCCATAGCTCTAACCGCAATGATATCTAGCTGTTTATTGGGTTTTGGCAAAACAGAGCCCTTATACCTCTCTATCTTCTTCTTTTTCTCTGCAAACCTTGTCATCAAGTAGCACCTAATCCATTCAAACATAGTCAGAATTGGCTTGTCTCTTGCCTCTAAGATTCTTCCATTGAATGCCTTTGAGATGTTGTTCATCAGCATGTCACTCTTGGCCAGAAATAAGAAGTGACTCTTTGTCCACAATTTTCGATCCAAAGCAAACAACTTGTCATAACAGTCTCTGTTGATCTCATTTAGTTGATTCATCCTTCTTTTCCATTCTTCCACATAAATAGCTTTGGCAATAGATAGAATGAGGTCCCTTAGTACAGTACCATCCCCATATGCTTTTTTACAGTTGGCATATAAATGCCTCAAACAAACCCTATGCTCCAGTGTTGGCAATGCCTCTTGAAACACTTGCATCAGCCTCTGATTTATAGTTTCAGTGCAGAAGACAAGATACCCATGTAACAGATTAATATAGCATCTAAACATAGCAGATTAATGTTCACAAACATAGCAAATTTTGAAGCAGATTAATATTCACAAACATTGCAGATTTATGTTCACAAGCTTAGCAATTACATATATGATCATATACATATCAGATTAATATTCACAAGCTTAGCAATTACATATATGATCATATACATAGCAGATTTATATTCCAAGCAAATTAATTGCAAAAAAATTAAGTGCAAACAAATTAATTAATCAATTTGTGATACCTTTTGTTGGTCACTCATGAAAACCCACTTTGTTGATTCTCCAATGTCATTTAACATCATCTCTAGAAACCACCCCCAGCTGTCCTTAGTCTCTGCCTCTACTGCAGCTACGACAATCGGAAAGTAATTGTCATTCGGATCTCTGCCAACAGCAACTAGCAGATGTTGTCCATGGTCTCCCTTCAAGTGACAACCATCCACGCCAATAATAGGTCTATAACCCGTCAAGAAACCTTTCTTGACTGCATCAAGGCACATATACATTCTCATAAATTGGGGTTGGTGCGTAAGAGAAGGCCTATCAACTAATATGCTCAGACTATATCCTAGATTTGCCCTAAGTATCTCTGCACAGTAATCCCTTAGCTTAGCATACTGTTGGATTGCCTGCCCATGTACCTCTTCTCTTGCCTTCCTCCTTGCCCAGTAAGCCTTACCAACACTGATATTGGGCATGTATTTGTCTTGGATGGTCTGAATAACTATCGCAAGCTTCATCTCCTCGCCTCTACTGATGTTGTTGGCAAACTTCTTTGAGATCCAACTACTTGATGCAAGTCTTCCGCTATAATTCCTTCCACATGTATGCTTTTCATTCAAAGTCTTGATCCTGAAACAGTAAGAACCCTCAACCTTACTTGCAAAACAAACTCACTTACACTTTTCCTTTCTTCCTTTGCAAACAACTCTACAGTATCTTTAAATTGACTAAGTGACTTAAATTACAGCCCTACCTGAAATTCATACTCTCTGTTTATCTCTGCCTCATTGTATTTAGGAAACCTCCTATTTTTTATCATATCATCAGAGTCCCCCTCATAACTGTCTATATCATCAGTCTCATATCCATCAGATATGTCCCCAACTTGCTCATCACCCTCCCTTAAACCTTCATCACCTTCAGCTATTCCAGCTGCTGCAGTTCCCTCATCATTTAGTGGGCCAGTAAATCCCCCAAATGCATTTGATTATGGATCATTATCCTCCACCTCAAACCCAAAGTGATCCTCATGGTCACCATCATTAGCACTATCATCAAATACCACTTCTTCAGTAGAAGGCTCTGACTCAGCATCCACTTCAACCTCTATCAACCCAGAGCCACTGTCTTCACTTTCCTCTGGTACACAATCAGCATCACTTGAAGTGATTTCAATCCCGTTACTTTCTCTGACTCCATCGACAAATACCTCGCAATGTTTGCAGGAACTTGACACCAGTGACCTAGCCATTCTCATCGCATCCCCATCGGACTTCATTTCTCTAAGACCTGACTTCAAATTCATCCCAGGTTCCTTGTACCATACCCTGGCGAAACCCTTATACCCTAGTTGCTTTAGCTGACTGACAATCTCTTGCAATGACCATTCATCAACGTCAAAATGTAAATTTTTCACAATCATTCGTCCTAAATACTCTAATCGTTGTTCACTGTCAACAAATTTGCCACCATGGTGGATTTCGATAGTGAAATCCGAATCACCCATAACTGCATACCAAAAAAAAAATATATATATATAATGCCATAAATCCTTCTTCAACCATTTTCAGAAACAAAAGAAAGCTCTAATGAACAATGTGGCAAATTTTTCCAGGAGAAAAAAAGAAAAACCCTTCAACGACTAAAAGGTTAAGCGTTGTATTACCTAGAGGCAGCACCAACGCCTACGACGATGGCAGTGACACTGGAGACGCGAAACCCTCCAGCAATATTCCAGTGGAGTTGATCTTGGCAGCTGAGGGAGTGGACAACCAACGAATGTGAATGAGTTTTTTCTCTAAGTTTGGGAGAAGAGAATGAACAATTTCCTTCTAAATGTGGGAGGGTAAATTTGTATTTCAGAAAATAGGAGTGAAAGAGAATTAAGGATTTCACAAAAAGTTAAAGAATCTTTAATTTAGGAACGGAATATTTCGTTAAATCTAACTGTTTGGTTACGGTAGGGACCTAATTGAAAAAAAAATAGGTGCAGGAACCTAATTAAAAGAAAAAAAGGTATAAGGACCTATTTAAAAATTTCGCAAAACTATAGAGACCAACAGAGTAATTAAACCTAAAAAAAAACAAATCTAAAAGTTTGTGATATGACGCATTTTGATTGATATTTTCGAATTGGTTTCTTACTATATATCCTGATAAAGGAAGAGTCCATCTTTATTCTTGAAATTGTAATTAAAAAAATAAAAGTTTAATAAATTAGTTTTTACTTTATTTTTTTATAAAAATAAATAATTAAAAAAATAATTAATAAGA
>NC_029789.2:6427991-6442378 GCF_000816755.2 Arachis ipaensis | reverse complement strand
ATAGTTATATGGGTAAGATTATGTGATACATTATGATGTGTATTTAATTTTTAAAATGGTTGATTTTAAAATAAATATTGATGGATGAATATGGATAAAAGGAAATTAAAAGTGAAACAGTGCTACGAAAATTTGAATAAAAAAAAGAAAAAATTTAAAATGACAAAGGAAAAACAAAAATAAAAGAGTAAATATAAATAAGATGAATTAACAATTATTTTAAAAGTTGATAGTAATTGAGAAAAAAAAAGTAAAAAATGGATATATAAAGTAATTAAAAAATTAACTGTAATATTCAAAATTAATTTTCACGTTGTTAAAATATTAATTATGTAATATATAGGTTAAGGATTTGAGTGAATATTGGTTGAGTAGCATTTTTATTTTTAAAATTAATTATTAAAAATAACGGTTATAAATTTGTAACACTTTAACAAAGAAAATAGATATATTCATTAAGTATAAAGGTCTACTTTTTTTTTTATCCGACCTCCTAATCAGTGGGGGAGTTTTGTGTGGATAAGGGCATGGCCCCTCAAAATTTTTGTAAAACTATTAGTATTTTTACTCTAAAAAAATAAAATTAGCTTATTTGATTAAATTGATATATTTTTAACTTATGTATCTGAGTTTTATGTCCATTTTTATTATTTTTTCAAATTTTTTATTCTATCCTATTTGATTTAACAAATAACATATTTTTAAATCAACAACAAATGACATATCTTTAAATCAACGTTGCAAATTAAATATCATTATAAAATTAACACTAAATTATATTTAGCTTCTCGTATAGTTTCATGCATTATTTCCTATTATATAATTTTTAGATTTTTGGCTCATCTAAAATTTTTTTTCAAACTCTGCCACCACTCCTAATAGGTCGGATAGTTAAGAAGGGTCTAGTTTTACTTATCTAAATAAGTAATTGTCTAATCTCTCTTATTATCTCTATCTCTATTAAAAGATAAATTCTAATAAACTCCTAAAATAAAGGAACCGTTATCCATCAACAAGATGGAACTATTTAAAAAAGTAGTTATCAAATCTACTATAAATATCTTGATATCCTTAGATATATTCATGTTTCAATCTACTAAAAATTTACCTAAAATTATTGCTAATTCAAGTACTACTCTCACCTCCTCATAAAAATCTACCTAAAATTCTTGCTAATTTAAGTACTACTCCGGTACTCCCACCTCCTCACAAAAAATTCGAATGGCGGGCGTACCTCACCACCAGCATAAATAAATCAGAAATTATTTTTGTTGAGTTTGAAAATTATAAAATTGAATTTGAATTTGTTTTAAGAACAATGAAATGATTTAATTTAAAAAATATATATATAAAAAATTGCATTCTTCTGTTTGGACGTCAGCTTCCGAAAATTCCACCCTTACTATTAAAATAGGATTACGATTCCATATACGATAATATGCAAATCAAGGGAGAAATAGGAATATATAATAGAGAATGTTAGTTATGGGTTGATAAACAAATTAAGTAGCGTACGCGATTGCAAAAATTGCTCCTTCGCAAGGCTTGTATAAAAATCTCCAAAGTGGCCTCATGATTCAGGAATCTCAATAGCACGCAGTCCTCTGTTTTACTCGTCCATGGTCTCCATCACTAGATCGAAACAAATCTCACTTCCACTTATAATAGTAGGTTAGTTTGTACAGTATGTGTATACGAAAAACAGTTAGAATAATAATAATAGCGTGCCAAACATTTAAACTGGATTATTTAAGAAGTCAATAGGAGAAAAGAAAGAAAGAATCCATCTGGCGAATCAATATTGGCAAATAATTAAATGCAGCACAAATAAAGAAGAAATCAAAATTTTTAATAGAATAAGAAGACCCAAAGAACGGTATTGTTCAATAGGGCCATGCCGTTGATGGCGCACCCCTGTGTTTGATATAAACGACACTGCGCATTTACGATAGCTTCTCAAGACTCCATTGAAGCGTTTCACTTATTCCTCTAGCCTAGCCATATATAAATAAAACGAAGAAGAATCTCAACCATTTTTGGAGGGGTCCTGACTCCTCTCTGATCTATGCTAATAACCAACACAAAAACACTTCACTTTCACCGCAAACAATGGTATCATCCGAACCCTCTTACCACACCGTTCCCACCATGGCAAAATCATCTACTCACTTTCATAGAAGTAAAACCTCCATCTTCCTCTCCGATGGTTGCCTCTTCCTCGGTGGAGCATTCTCCGCCCTCCTCATCGTCGGGGTTTTCTTCTCCTTCACAACGCCCATCCCCAGCAACATCCCCAATTTAGGCTCCGTCACCACAAAGTTCACCGCCGCACCCGCCGTCGCTTGCGAAACCTCCTCCTCCGGTCCTGACCTCCGGTTCGATCCTCCCGATAGAACCTTCTACGACGATCCAGAAATGGGGTACACCATGGAGAAGAAGGTTCACAACTGGGACAAGAAGCGCGAGGAATGGCTAAAGCATCACCCATCGTTCGCCGCGGGAGCAAAGGAGAGGATCATGTTGGTGACGGGTTCTCAGCCTAAACCGTGCAAGAACCCCATCGGTGATCACCTTCTCCTCCGATTCTTCAAAAACAAAGTTGATTACTGCAGGCTCCACGGGTACGACATATACTACAACAACGCGCTGCTCCACCCTAAGATGTTCGGTTATTGGGCCAAGTACCCAGTGGTGAAGGCCGCCATGCTGGCCCACCCGGAGGCCGAGTGGATCTACTGGGTCGACTCAGACGCGTTGTTCACCGACATGGACTTCAAGCTCCCCCTGGAGCGTTACAAGGACCACAACCTCGTGGTTCACGGTTGGCCCCGCCTCATCCACGAGAAGCGTAGCTGGACGGGCCTCAATGCCGGCGTCTTCCTCATCCGCAACTGCCAGTGGTCGTTGGACTTCATGGATGTGTGGGCCAGCATGGGCCCACAGACCCCGAATTACGAGAAATGGGGGAAGACGTTACGGTCAACGTTCAAGGATAAGTTCTTTCCAGAGTCAGACGATCAGACGGGCCTGGCTTACCTGATCGCCATAGAGAAGGACAAGTGGGCGGACAAGATTTATTTGGAGAGCGAGTACTTCTTCGAAGGGTATTGGGAGGAGATTGTGACGACGTTTGAGAACGTTAGTAAGAAATATGATGAGGTGGAGAGAAAGGTGAGGGAGTTGAGGAGGAAGCACGCGGAGAAGGTGAGTGAGAGGTACGGTGAGCTGAGAGAGAAGTTTGTTAGGGGTGGCGATGAGGTTGTTGGGCGGTTGAAGAGGCCGTTTATCACACACTTCACGGGATGTCAGCCTTGTAGTGGGGACCACAATCACATGTACTCCGCCGATGCTTGCTGGAACGGGATGCTCAGGGCGCTCAATTTCGCCGACAATCAAGTCCTCAGACCTCACGGTTACATGCACCTCGATCTAGGAGATAACGGAGTTACTCCCATTCCTTCTGATTATCCCCAACCATGAACCTCCCCTGCCCCACTCAGGTATAATTTTAATCATTAATCATTAATCATTAATTTAATATTGTTGCCCAATCTCAACACATATTCTCTATGTTGTTATTGGTTTTTCAATTAGCAGCAGTCGAATAGTATACTAGGAGAGTACTTATCACTTATTAGTTATTAGGGATCTTTTCTGTCGTGTTGCGATGACCTGAGTAATTAACAACAAAAGGGGTTTTCGTATTAGTATTAGTTTATTAGGCCCACTGTCTCTAATTTTTAGTTTTGAGGCATCGAACAGGTGCGCATTAGTGGGGGATAATACGTTCTTCCCGGATCCCTAGGGGAGCGTAATGTTGGTGGCTGATGTGTCTCTTATTCCCTGCTAAATCTATCTTTTTGACTTGTTTTCGACAAACCAAACTTAATCTATGGTCTTTACGCATGCTTTGAAAATGACTGAATTGCTTTTCAGACTTGCTAGTTGCTACCTGGGAAAATGAGGCTTCTCCCAAGAATTCTTACTACAAGACACATACTAGTTAAACCTATTTGATTTACATAATTTATTGTTTGATATATTAGCAAGGTAAATTTATTATTTTTGTTTTGAATTATTTTTTTAGATTATGAATATTTTTTATAGTAATTATTAAACTTTTATTTAAAGCGAAACAATAACTTCTTATTATTGATAATTTGATATTTCAAACAATAAATGACATTTGAACCACCTGATTTGTTCATAAAATATCTAAGAAATTCTCTCTCTCCCCGTGCTTTCACACCGATCTAACAATTAACTATTTTTTAGAAAATAAATATTCTCAAATTTTTTTTTCAATTGTTTGGTAAAGTATAATCTCTTATCTTATACTCTTTAATTGGAATAAGAGAAAATATATAAAAAAATATTGAATGATGAGAAATCACACCTTACTAAACAATTAAGAAAAAAATAAAAAAGCTACACTATTTACTTTTTGTTATGTAAATGTCATATTTTACCCTAAAACATAAAATTTAATTTTGATTGAAAAAATCATAATTATCCAATCAAATTTATGAGTTTAGATAATTTTTTTATGTGGAAATATATGATTAATCTTTTGTATAAAGTTACGGTATATTGAAAGTGTATAAAATTAAATTCAAAACATAAACATAAATTAGGAAATTATGTAAAATAGTTTTTCATGTAAACATAATATAAAGTGCTTAGTCACAAAAAAAAAAAATATAAAGTGCTTAAATTAGTTTAATCAAACATTTTTCCCGCTATGTTAAATTAAAAACATTAAATGTTGTTATTTCGGTGTTACTAGTGTTTCTTTATCTGATAAAATGACATAATCCAAGATTTTTTTTTTCCTCTCTAAAATGTAATTTTTCAAAATGATAGGAAATTTAATTATTTCCTTAACAGAATTTCCTTACCTAGAGATGTTAAAGTTTGTTATTAGGAGTATTTTAGATACATATGCGTGGGTATTCTGCAATCTGTACTATATGAATGTTAACGAATGGTTTACGACAACTTAATTTTGAATTTTAGTAGTAAGTAGTAACAATATAATATAACTCAAATAAAGCTATTTGACGTAACAATAAATTACTTGCTCTTATGTTACTAGCAAAAAACAATAGTGAAAAGTATAGGAGAAATGTTTGTGCACGCAGACAAGACATCCCTGTTATATATCTGCTTTCAGACAATCTAGTAAAATGATATCTTATTTAATATTTATCTCAGTACAAGGGTAAGGTGCGCAGGAGTTGTATTCTATTGTCGCTCAACCACCGTTATCCAAAAAAGAAAAATGGAAGCCCAACCACCATGATCTTTAAATGATTGGAATCAACGTGAATGTAGCTACCAAGCATTTTTATTATTTCTTGCAGAGTATTAGCTAACACCTCATTGAAAAATAAAGATGGCATTAACTAATTAGAAGTTCGTACGTATCGGCAGCTAACCTGTTAGAAGATATTTTAAAAAAGAAAGCAACATAAACGTTTCACGGAGTCAAAATTTAATGATGAAGCATATTGTGAAAACTATTTAATAAGAAAAATGATACTAATCGAAGTAGTGTACTGTATGCTGTCAACTCACTAGCCGTGGTTGGCTTCTTGTTTGTTTGGGAAGCATTTGTTGTAGATCTCAAAATGTCTTATTATGGACATGCAGGCAAAGGACCCATCAAGTTTGGAGAAAGCTGATCGTGGCCCATCAATAAATATGGGTATATGAAGCACATGCCTACGTTCAGAGCTTTTTCATGGATAGTATTTATCACCTAAGTTGTGGGTCATAGATTATCAAATTCCAAAAGTGAGACATATCGATACATCCCCATAGTTACAAATCTACAATCCTACAAGTTACAACACATATATTGGCCATTCCATTTGCCCTTTGCTTGTTTTACTTCTTTTCCTTTACTCTGCTAGCTAGCTCCTAGCTGGAAAGTTCAGATTTAATAGGATGTTAAGCTCTATGATGTTCATATCTGATGTATCCTAAGTCAACATTGCTCAATAAAAAGTGTTGATGAATCGCTAGTGCCTAGTATGACTATTATTAGTTAAATACAAAAAAAAAAAAACAAAAGAACCACTACCACATTACCAAATTAACTGGACGGCAATCACAATTCACAGCTAAAAGATTAACGGTATCAACGGAAGCAATACCCAAATTTTAACCGATCAAATGTCAATAGCTATCAATAACAAAAGCGCAATCAGCCACGACCCACCTAAAATACTAAAAAAAAACTCAGATCAATGATAACACGAGTGTGTTTCTTGTTTTTTTTTTTTGGTGTTTAGACTTACACAGTTACACATTCGACTCCTTAACAAAAGGAGCAGAATTGGAAGTTTGAGGCATAACTTTGGGCAGCTTTTTGGCCATCCTTGGCTTCCTGGTTCTATTCGAGGTGGAGGGAGCCGCTCCATCACCTAAACCATGTTGCGCCATCACGGAAGAAACACATGAATGCAGCCACTAATTTTATTAGTCTTACATCAACAAATGAATAATAAAATTACCAGGCTCGTGGAGTGGAGAAGATTCCGTTGAAGCATTTGATCGAACAGGTGGTGCATCCTGCGTAACTTGATGTGTATAAGGAGGCAAGAGGGGGCCAATTAAGTTGCCTCGACGAATTGCATCTTCCTTGAGCTTCTTCTTGCGAATCTTCTTCCGTTGAGCCCTCGTTAGCTTCACCGTCCCGGAATCGTGTTCTTCGTCGCCGCTCGTGGAAGCATTGTCGTAATCATCCGAACTCCCTAGATTTTCAGTGGGATCCCAAAATGTTAATTAATTTCAATTTCCCCGCCTTCTACTTGTTGCGAGTGTCAAAGGAGGTTACTATTCAGTAGTAATTTGTTACCAGAAATAGCATGAGAAGGCGAGCGTTGCGTGAAAGCATAAACGGGTTTGAGATCTTGTTGAATCTGCATTGTGGCAACAACACTTGAACACTCAAATTGAGCGTAAGAAAGAAGAGAGTAGAAGAATAGAGATGTAAATACCGGTTGATGAGATGGTTCGGGTTCGGGTTCGGGTTCGGGTTCCGGCGAGGAGGGATATAGAATGTTAACGATGGCTTCATTAAACCTGCGCTTTCTCTCTTCCGGCTTCATACGCTTACCCTTTTGTCCCTTTTGTCCTTTTCACTGAAACCATACCCAGCTCAGTAAGATCATTCAATTAAAGCAAATAGCCAATAGGTAACGGTTTTTTTTGGCCAACTAGATTTTTTGGGCTGGGCCAACTAGATTTTATTGTCTCCCTAGCAGTGTTGTTTATTTTATTCATTTTCTCGCAAGTCCAAAAGAAAACATAATATTTTTCATATCTTTGTTTCTCGTTGTGCGTTTGTAAAAATTAAAAAGTAGCACAATTGCATTAATAATAATTTTATGATTTCTCTTATCTATTTGGACAAGGCGTTTGCAATTTTTCATTCAAGAGGATATTAATATGATAACAGTTCCAACCATTTATATTTAAGTAGACAAGTTGTTAGACTAGGATACTAAATAATATTGTTATTTAGACAACTAAAAGTCTAAATGTAACCTTACAACTAACAACTACTACAACAACAATGTGATTTTTATTTTATTTTATTTTTACAATCTTGTTATATATTGTCAGTAAAATAATTGCTTTTAACTGTCAAGAATCTAAATAGTAATTCCCTAACATATATTCCAAGATTTTTTCCCCTTTTACATATCCAATTGCGACATGCCCATAGAGGAAAGAAATGCATAGTGGCATTGAAATTTGAGCTACAGTTAGGCTTTTATAGGCCAGCATTAAAGGCTATCATAATGCAAAGGGAAGGCCACCCTCAATATGTTTGGCAATTGAATTGTGATGGGACATTAGCGTATGGCCATCTCATCTGGCCTTGCTGCTCTTAAAAGGTCACAATAACCTCATTAGTTATTACAGAGAATTCTAAGAATCTGGAGATTATCTGATCTCAGATATCTATTTAAGATAGAATAGTATTTTACTATTTTTAAATGCTTGGTTTATAAGTTTAATCTGCGCGTAATTTTATTAATGAATTTCAGTTTTTTCGATTAAAAAAAACTGAAGTTAATGGTATAATCATTATCAGCTACTGNNCTTCTCGTATGATCCATGCCCGCCATTTTTTCACTTGGTTAGTTTTCTTATTTCCCGTTCTTGATTTGGCTTTGGAATTAATCCTAAATAGCAGTACTAGTACATAAGGCTGCATTTATTTCTAAAAATAGGACAAGACAAAACACTAAAATAGAGACATAAAATTTTATGTTGTTATATTTTTTTTTGTGATAAGTTAAAATAAATTATAAAATTTTTTTATTTAAAAAATTTGAGACGAAAAATATAATAATAAAAAATATAATTATTAAAATTAACAAAAATAATGAAAAAAAATAAAAAATAAGTTATGTCTGTTGTTAGTGTCTTCGTGTCTTTCCTCTCAAAATAAATACAAAATACACTATTTCTGTAAACAAACGCAGCCTAAATAATGTCGGGACGAATAATGCAAGTATTGCTCAATCACATTTGCATAACATTTCCGTATTTAGAAAATCTGATTTGAGAGACGTCGCTTACAAGTCCTGACTAGCCTTCATCACAGAAAAAAAGAGAAAAAAGAACACGAACTTGAAGAATTTCACAAATTGAAAGAAAAAGACAAAAATAAAAAATAAAAAGCATATTTTCCTTGGGTTGACTAAAATTCTAAAACAACCCTTTTCTTGGTCTTGCTTGGACGGCATACGCATAGCTTCTTCTCCGAGGAGAAATAAGATGCGTGACATTGATATCATCATCATCATCATCATATCCAAACTCACACGGCTTGTCCTCATCGATCCTTGCAATCCGAGGCGGTTTCCGGCTAGTATTTCCATGGCTGCTGGTCCTAGCGGGGAGAAGTTTGATATTGGTGGTTGATGATCTAGCGGTGAAGGATGTTCTGGGGAGAGTGGGAGTTGGGAAACCCATGGTGGTGTCGATGACATAGCAGGTAGTGATGGCTTGAACGTAGAGGTCCTTGGGCTTCCTCAAGAGCCTCATGAGTGACTCCATGTACCTTCTCAACTTGCTTCCTCTCTTGTTTGTCATGTTTCCACAATGCAACCTAAGCTTCGATGCTTGAGCACCTTATCGCAATTCACGGACCCCTTTTTAAATACACACATCTTAGCTACCCCATTCTTATATGTTGTTCAATGCTTATAGCTAACCAACCTAGCTAGGATATGCAAGAGGACAAACCTTGCTACGTACAGGACAGTTTTATTTATTTATTATATATTGCTAGATTCATTCTCTTCTTTGATCCTTTCAATCATAATCGTAATAGAATCTCGATTTAATTCTTAAAATCTTTTAATATTACAATTTTAAATGAGTAAATTAATTTTACAAAATTTATATTAAGTCTGATGATTTTACGATTTAAATCTTGTTTACATACTTAATTTACTTTTTTTATTTTCACAGTAAAATTTCAATTTCTCTATCTTACTTTCAATATTAATGTCTATTTGAGCATGCAAATTAAATAACATTAACCTTCTTGTACACTGAACCACCATTTTCCTCCCAAATAACGACTTTTAAATCTTACATGTTTACTTTAGCTAGAGAATTGATTTTTTTTTGTTCAATATCAAATTACGATCATAAATCCTAAATTCTAAATTTTAAAAAAATAAGGTAAAAAAATTTTAACGAAAAAAAAAAGAATTCGTTACTATATTAACTAATTAGAAGTTAATTTTATATATACATTTTCATAAATGGACAACGGTTAGTATATTTAACTTAATTTAGATAATTAGTATATTAATGCACATATATTTGTGGTTTGAAATAAGGATTTACACTTTTACCAATGCTAAAATGGGGGTAGGTAGACATAAATAAGTGAACAAAAGTACTCATTTTATCACACAAGTTAGGTTCTATCCCACACTAAATTGTGTAAATGTACAAAGTAAACTATATATACGTTCATTCTTTACATATAATATGTTGACAAAAGCAGAAACAGATTTAGTTTGTTGGAGGGTGGACTGTGCGGAAGTGATAGCAGGCATACCTATAAGGACTTCTCATAAATTACAATTTAAACAAGACATAAACTAAATCCACAATCTTTAAATGCGCTATAAATCTCGCATATATAATATATAATACTAGAATATAAATATTTTAGAACAAGATTCGAAATGGCCGTCGACGGCAGCTGATCAAGGATAGAAAAACCAGTGTTATGTCTATCCATATGCCGCTTAATGTTTAATTGCTCTAACCTTGTTTATTATTGAGTAAACTAGCAAGGAGCATAATCCATGTGCTAGATGCTACTTTTATTTTTTGGTGTTTTCTTTGGGTCTCTTTTTTTTGGGTATTTTTTGTGATAGACTGATGGATGATAGTTTATTGCTTGGTATTGTATTGGGCTAAATATCTCTATTTCTCTTAGCCCAATTTAAATGAAGTTTATAATGCTTTGAAGAGAGTCCACGATTGAATTTTCAGATTGTTCGGATTGGGCCCAACATGTTATGTGATTCATTTTCTGGGTTAAAAAGGAAACTGGCAAAAGAAATCTTCACTCCAATAACAAAAAAAAAAGTTTTTAATGTTAGGCACTACATACAAAAAGATAAGAATGAGCAGTATGAGTTAGAACGCTATGTAATTAGTTTCTTGTCAAAATAAACAGGAATTACATGCAGTTTGGTTCTTGATATCTCATAAGAGAGAGTTTATATTATTAAGCATTTGATTAGTTGATTAATGATTATGAATGATGTAGACGGAACACTGGACTGTCTGTGAACTGTGATAAACGCCAAATACTTGTTCAGTCGGCATGCCTAACTCATACACCTAAATTCTTCTTTCTCCCATTCTTTTTTTTTATAGAATAAAATAAAAATAAAAATCTGAAAGGAAAGACGTTTTCCTATTAGCCCTCGCAGTTAATATAACAAACCAGTTAGGGAAAATTGAAAATAGTTGAGCAAAATGAAATTAGTAAGACACCGAATGCTGTTGGAATTAACCATACTATACTAATAATTAATGAATTAAAAACACTACGAATACGTGCATTATTGGGGGTGCACCATAGCAGGGTAAAAGAAATTATTCATGGTACAAAGCAATTAGCTAAGGTCTTCGTATGAGTGAGTATTGTATTGTAATGTAATTGTTAATCTCTCCAAAGTCTGAAGATTGATTATTATTATTATAAATATTTGTATAGTATAGGAGTTATGAGAGAGTGGCTAAGTGGATCATGTGACATGCTACAATTTAAAAATTATTATTGTGGTCGATCATGTGACTCCCACAGTATCTCAAAGTTGAATGAATCCCTCGATAGTAGATTTGGTCCATTTATATGACCACCCAATTTTTTAAAATTAAAATTGCACTCCACACACCACCAAGGCTTTCCTCTCCTCTAGATCGAAGATGAATCAAAATTATTAATAAATTAATATTAAAAAATGGTTTGTCCTTCCAAGTCCCAACCCGTAGCTACAGTAAAGAATTGAATCCAACCTCCCTATAAAGATCCATCCAGTCTGGACACATAGCATTTCCATCGGTGCTATCCATAATTCCATATTCAATTTCCATTAAGAAAATGGATACAATCTGTTACGTAATATCAATACTGCTAGCTGCTTTACCCATCAGACCAAACCTTATAGGGAACACCCAACCCCAACCAATTTCTAATTATCTAATTACTCTCCACCTACTTTACATATGTTTCTTGGCTACATTTTCAGAACATAAATTAGGTGAAAACAACTTCATTAAACTATAAATCTTTGTCATTTGAATATCACTCTAATGAGAGGGAAAAAAAAGGCATTAATTTTATGGCTGTATTTCTATTCTTTATATGTTAATAGTATTAATATGTTATCCCATTCCCACGTGACCTGGGTAACCGTTGTTTTCTAAATCATAAATTAATTAACTTCCCAATATTAATGTACTAGTACTTAATTATTTGATTTCCACCTAAAAAAAATTGTCTTCAATCTTTTACACACTACTTTCTATTATATATTGACAGAATACTAATTTTCATTGACTCGTTTACAAATTACAATAGTTAATATTATCATCATAATTAACAACGAATACGATACTAATAACATAATAGAGAATTAAATATTAATTTTTTTTAAAGAAAAAAAGAGAAGGGAACCAGGAGGGAAAAGTTGTGGAGGTCAAAATGTGGTCTTCCTGAATCCTGCTTAATATGATGAATCTGGGTGGTAAGTATAGTGATGAAAAAAGAAAGCAGAATTAAGGAATATTTAATATGCAAAGCGTACAAGGTTAGCCATAAAAAACAGTGACATAGGGTTGAGAAGGGGACAGTGTTTTGGCAGAGTCACGTGTCAGTGTCCAATTGGGTCGGAGAGAAGGCAAAGGTGGAGAGAGAGAGAGAGTGTGTGTGTTGGACTGAAACTGAAGACTGTGCCATTCCCATTCGCATTAGGATTAGCATTGGCAAAAGCGGTCAAAGCAAAGACCGGATAAGCAAACCGATGCGTACAGTCAAAGCAAAAAACTGTCACGGTCCAATGCTTCGCTGGCATTTTACCCAAATTGCATAAAAGGCAACCTCTTTTGGTGGGACCCACCCTTCCCCTTTCCTTTCGTTTTTTTATATTTCTCAATTTTTTTTTTTGGGAGACCGCAGATTGTCGTTTTATTTATCAGAGTTAAGGTATTGCCATTGAACTTGAACACTAGATATTAAGAAAACTACCCGTCTTCATTTTTCTTTTTCATTTTTCTTTTTCATTTTTCGTTCGCATGGTGGGTTCCACCTTTTAGTTTATGTAACATGGGACCCACTGTGGGACCGCACCAGTTATTCATTCGTCCCGTGGGGTTTTCCCTGAACTTTTGTGAAACTCCTCTGCCTTTCTTAATGCTTCGTGTGGGATAAACCGATAAACCATTTCTTTATTTATGCCTTCAAAGACCAATCTACCCTTTTTAAGTCTTACCAGATCATGAGGAAATACCGAAATAGTGAAATACTCAATAACAAAGGCACCATCTGATGGAGCTTTCTAAGATGGTAAAAGTGGAAAAAGTATATTTGGGTGNAGAATATTAATATTATTATGTTTATTATTTTAGATAATTGGGTAATTTACATAAATAAATAGTTTGGAGTTGCAAATTAAACAAATATTGTAAACTAATTTTGATTACACATCCTATTCTAAATAGCTTT
Source organism: Arachis ipaensis (assembly GCF_000816755.2). Classification (NCBI taxonomy): domain Eukaryota; kingdom Viridiplantae; phylum Streptophyta; class Magnoliopsida; order Fabales; family Fabaceae; genus Arachis; species Arachis ipaensis. The sequence goes on along the minus strand of NC_029789.2, from coordinate 6,429,096 downwards.
ATGTAAACCGAATTAATTTGACTCGATTTATGCTATTACATGTAAATCGAATCATTTTGATTTGATTTAGCACGTTCAGTATTAAATTGACATAGCTTATTTTGATTTATTGTCGGAGAAGTGTGTAACACGCTAAATTAAATTAGGCTAATTCAATTTACTATTTATACACAATAAATCGAATCAGTCTTATTCAATTTATTATTTATACAGATTATTGACATTTATTACTTTTAGGTTGTTTCATTCGTTTTTTGGTCGACTTCAACAAATAGTGTTGAAACGAGTTTGTATCAACATCTCAAGTATCGGGGAACAGATACGATTCCTCTAAAAAACGGTGAGCTCAACTCGAAAATTATTTGATTACGATGTCAAAGCAATTTTATATCGACATTACTAGTGAGAGAATTATGAAAAACTATAAAAGAATAAGTAATTAAATAAAGAGGAAAATGAAAGTGTGAAATATTGATTAAAACAAAATAATAACAAAAACTTAAAGAAAGTAAATGAAAGTGAGTCAAATAAACAAAAGCAAAACAAACTAGAAATTTGACTTCTAACACTCACATGCACTTGCACTCCATATACTTCCATTGCGTCGTGAAGACTGAGAATTCTATGAGTTTATGTGATGATCTAGTGTTCTTGATTGAAGTCTCAAAACTCTTATAAGTTTTTACTATTTATAGGCCATGAACTTGTTCTGGAATATGTTGTCCACTATCTTACTTCTTCCTTTTTCTTAGCTATGATCTTGTCTTGAGTGATAAATGTTGATCCCTAAAATTTAACACCCACGTTTTCCTTGGTATTCAAGTCCCACGTCTCTTTAGCTTGCTCTTCAAATTTCGCTTCCATATTCTCCTCTTCAGTTTGAAGGTCGAGTAGCAAGCGTTGATAACCTTTCGACTTTCGACGTTGTTTGTACCCTCTTTCTTCGACTTCAACTTGTCCATTTTCGTGTCTTGCAGTCGAAACACCTTCTTGTCGAAACAATTCATTTTTTGTACTAACATAAGTTTTACTGCTTATATAAATTATTGACATTTGTCATTTTTAAGTTAATCTTCAATTCTTCATTAATTTTAAATATAAATAT
>NC_029789.2:6398854-6427967 GCF_000816755.2 Arachis ipaensis | reverse complement strand
TTGAAAACATATTAGACCATAATAAGACTTTCTTTTTAAAAAAATTATAAAAATAGTTGAAATTCAATAACACATACAAATAAAAATCGTCATTGATTTGAGCACACAAAAATTTGCGTGTAAAGCTGTAATGCTGTCCACGTCACCAAAAGTTTGGGTTCTTATGGTAAGAACTGGGTTCGGATGATAAAATTATAAAAAGCTCAAAAACTCATATTTTTAAGAGAGACCCAATATTATCTCCAATTTCATTACTTATTTTGGTTTTTTAAGCACTCAAATATACTTTTATCATCTTAAAAAACTCCATGATATAATAATAGAATATACACTTAAGTTATTATTATGAAATCGATTGAAGCTTGGTTTTCTTCAAATCAACATTTTTAAAATAAAAAATAAAAAAATTGAATGCATTGCAGGACATGTAAATGTAACGCTCCCCAACTACTGTACCTTGTGTAAATTTACCCAGCAGTAAGTTTTTAATACACATATGCATACCTGTGTGTACCATAAATATAATTGGTCAATAATGAATATTTTTCACTAAAAGCACTGAAAATGTTCATTCATAGCATACACACATCTAGATACAACCACTATCCATTGAGTGCAATCAACTGACATGAATGGATGAAAGAAAGGGCTTGGAAATGTATAATAGCTACACGTACCATACCGCTGATTCTTACAACTCTAAAATTAAAATACGAAAAGAAGAAAACAACAAAGGAAAATGACTTTTCCAGAGTGTGCGACTCAAAAATCAAAATAGAATAGAAGTTCATGATCCATGAACATTGAAAAGGGATATTATTGTAATTCTATAATACTATATACTATTAATATACTGGTTAGGGTATTAGCGTAATTATGTAATTCAAAAGACCTCCTTCGTGTGAATCGTAGACTGTCATTATTATTGTAAAGTATTGGAGTAATTGATTTTAATAAACAAAGTAAAAGTGGGAGTTTACGACGACAGATTGAAGACTGCACGTGTGGTGCGCAGGCCGAAAGGCTCATTGACCGGCTACTGCCCGCACTCTTCCGGTCACCGTATTTTAACCCTTCAATTAATTAATAAATTAATTTCACCCGTGAGGTGAGACTAATTGCTTTGATGGAAACGCCTCCCAGAAAAAAGAAACAAGAGAGGCGTTAGTGTATAGAGAGGAGCGTGGGGAATGGCTTTTCTGCTCTAGTTCCCAGTCCCCGATTTTGTGGCAGTGGTACGGTTCTTTGATTTATCATTTCAAGCTCTTTATTTTTTTAAACCTAAGCTCACTAATCCTTAATATTAATAATAATCGTTGTGAGCAGTGGCCTCATCTCATGATTTGGTGATCTGGGGTCTTCTCAATTATTTTTTTTTTCCCTTCTCTCTCAACTGTTTGTCTGGCATCGATTTACTACTTGATAGTAGTAGTGGTTGTAGGGTAGTGGCCTGCACTCCACTGTTTCCTCTTTGATTGGTCTAAGATTAGATTCTTTTTATCTTTTTTATTTTTTTCGTTTTTGCTGCTGAGCTCTTTTAATTGTTGTTTTGGCTGATTTAACCCTCCTAGTCCCTTTTTGAAGAGCTTGAGCATGAAGTGAAAGAAGATGATATTTTTTGACCACATATCAGATAAAGCCAACAAGACCACCCTAGAGAATTTCTGTAGACAATAATAAAGCAAAGTTTGAAGAGGGAAAAAAAAAATGCCCCTCTGGAGGAGTAGACTAGTTCGTCCTCTCTTCTTCTTTTTCACCCCCTTTTTCACATGTGTGTACTCAGATGTAGTGTCCTTTGAAGAGTGCTTGTCATTGCAGTCATTTTGAGAGCCTTCGAGGGTTTTTCTTTCCCCCTTGTCATTCTAGTTCTGTTCTTTGTTGGTTTGTTCCGGTGAAAGAAAAAAGAAAGAGAGGGTTTCAAAAATGCCGATGTTTCAGCCTTCCAAGAGGGACATGGTAGGTGGGTACGAGGGTGGAGGGGACGGGCAGATTCTAGATCTGGACACTGCCGTGAAGGACGGTGTGTTGGGGGGAGGCGTTGGCGTTGGCGTTGGCGTTGTGGGAGGCATGGCATGCGAGAAATTGGATCTGGGGAAGATGATTGAGGAGCTGGACTTGTCGGAGGTACCAAGCGTGTTCATATGCCCAATCTCTCTAGAAGCAATGCAAGACCCCGTGACACTCTGCACCGGCCAAACTTACGAGCGGTCCAACATCCTCAAATGGTTCAACCTGGGTCACTTGACCTGCCCCACTACGATGCAGGAGCTTTGGGATGATTCCGTTACCCCCAACACCACCCTCTACCGCCTCATATACACGTGGTTCTCTCAGAAGTACCTTCTCATGAAGAAGAGGTCGGAGGATGTTCAGGGTAGGGCTTCCGAGCTTCTTGACACGCTCAAGAAGGTCAAGGGTCAGGCTCGCGTCATGGCTCTCAAGGAGCTTCACCAGGTTGTTGCTGCTCACGCCACTGCCCGCAAGACGCTTCTCGATGAAGGTGGTGTCTCTGTAATGTCTTCTTTGCTTGGACCTTTTACTTCCCATGCTGTTGGCTCTGAGGTTATTGGTATTCTTGTTTGCTTGACTCTTGATTCCGATTCCAAGAAGAATCTTATGCAGCCTGCCAAGGTTTCTTTGATGGTGGATATCCTCAACGAGGGCTCTATTGAGACCAAGATTAATTGTACTAGGTTGATTGAGTCATTGATTGACGACAAGGATCTTAGGTCCGAGCTTATCTCCAGCCATAGCTTGTTGGTTGGGTTGATGAGGCTTGTAAAGGATAAGAGGCACACCAATGGAATCTGCCCTGGCTTGAGCCTTTTAAGAGCAATTTGCTCCCACAAAGAGATTCGCCATTTGCTTGTAAGCATCGGTGCTGTTTCGCAATTGGTCGAATTGTTGTCTGCTTTGGAGCCTGATTGTTTGGAATTGGCACTTTCTATCTTGGATTCCTTGGCATCTATACCCGAAGGCAGGCTTGCTTTGAAGAATTGTTCTAATACCATACCAATCATGGTCAAATTGTTGATGAGGATCTCGGAGAATTGCACGCAGTATGCGTTGTCCATCTTGTGGTCTGTCTGCAAGCTTGCACCGGAGGAGTGCTCGTCCGTTGCCGTGGACGCAGGGCTTGCTGCCAAACTCCTCCTTGTGATTCAGAGTGGTTGCAATCCTCTATTGAAACAACAGTCTGCTGAGCTTTTGAAGCTGTGCAGTTTGAATTATTCGGATACAATCTTCATTTCCAAGTGCAAGCTTACAAGAACCATCCTATAATTGAGGACTTGGCTGGCTTTGTAAATTCATGAGGTGGTAAAGACAAAGTGAAGAAAGATCAGCAGCTTGTGTTCAGAGAAAGCAAAGTCTCTAATAAACCCCAACACATGGACCATGGGTTTGAGGTGCGAGTCTCTCCTGTATATACCCGTTAGTATTTTGATTCCAACAATTTATTTGATGAATGAAAGAGAATGAATCATAATGTGGACATTGGCAAAACCCTTGCTTGGGTTGGGTGAGTGATTAAGTTTGCTTGCACTGCGGGTTTGTTTTTGGCCAGTGTTTATTCCAATAAAAGCCCCAATCAAGAAGAGACTGGGAAATTCTTTATAAATACCGCTATGGGGGTAACATGGATGTAGAAGTGAAAGTGATGTGGTTGTTGGATAAAGATACTTGTTAGGACTTAGGAGAGTGATGATGATCACATAGAGATGAATGATGGAGCTTGCAATTTCAATTGTAATTGTTGAGGAGTTGCTTTGCTCCATGCCTTACTTTTCCTTGTATCTTCTTCCTCTTTTTTAGAGGCCTCCAATTTTCCATTAAAAAAAAAAAAAGGAATACTGGGAATTTTGCTTTTGATCTCAAAAACGTGTAGAGAGGACTGGAGAGCCTTCTATGACTGTCAAATTTTTATGTGTACAATGGGAAACAATCATTTCTTTCATTTTTCATTCATTTACTATCCTGCAGCAACTTGTTCAAAATGCAAAATTGTGGTATTTGGTTCGATCCAATTAAATTCTTTGATATGAATTGCTAGTTGTTTTCCTTTTTGAAGTTGCCATTTTGCTGCTGCTGAAATGACCTATGAGGAGGGAGGGAACAGAGTGAAAGAAGGAGATAGATGGCAGGTGTGTGTGTGTGTGTGTGTACCTTTCAGCAGATGTGGTTGAGTTCACAGTATTTATGGATGAGTAGACGGTCCAGGTGGGTGTAATACTTTTTTCCTCTTATCCTTTTGTGGTAGAATTTGAGGACAAGACCTCCAATGTTTACTACTCACTGAAATCACTGGCTGAATTGCAAAACAAAGAAAAAGCAAAGCCAATAATAGCTTTCACTGAATAGGAACGTTGAATTGCACTTTGCCCTCATCAATACATTCATTCAATTAGAGAACACCCATGCCTATGTAACTGTTCATCCCGATAGGTCTACTATAGGAGCATGTGTGAAAGTTACGTTCAGATTTTTATTTTTTTCCCCGGTTCCATCATCAACTTTAAACCACAAAAAATAATGGGAAAAGAAAAAGAAAGCTGAATAGGAAGTTTTGTTGTAGACCTTACTCCAAGATTAGTGAAAGTGACAATTGAGTTCCTTTTTGATCAGTATGTTACTTTCTGATAATATATTAGCTTTGGTGTTGTGCAACACTATTTGTATATGCAAAACTGACATGTTTGCATGTACTCAATTCAATCAAGAGGTGGAAAATAAGAATTTGGTATTAAGAGTTGGGGTCATATTAAAATGTAAGTGGATGAAAACACATTTTTGAAATATTCTAGAAGGCTACAAAAGATTAATAGTTTAGATTCTGCTTTTAAGTTGGGATTGAGCAACCTCCCAATACGTTGCTTGCCTTACGGTTATGGATTAAGATACCTTCAAGTTTGATTTCAACACATCTTAATTCTTTCTACATATAAACATTTGCTGAAAAATGAAAAGAGAAATAAAGAATGAATGGAAGGTGACTAAAGAGTAAAGACATGAACTTTAGTAAAGGGGGTTGAAGGCATCATTTTCTGTTTTTTTTTTTTTTTTTCGTTGCCTTTACGACATGCCACACATTTTTTCTTGACCGTCTGTGTCTACAATTACCAAAATCTTGATAATGTCAATGGAGTGGGGCCTGTTTGCTCAATGATTTCATCGTTGAATGAGAGCACATTCATAAGATCAAGAGCACATAGATTTCTGGATCCCCTAACGTGCGCATCATGATTATGATCAATCTCCCAAATTCTTTGAACAAAACCATCCACGAATATTGCTTTACTTTTCCATCTAATTCCAGATTTTTAGAGCATTTTCAATAGTGTTTTTAGAATATTACTTTTGATATTTTTAAAAAGTGAATTGATTTAGAATTGAAATTTGTATTAGAGTTAATTGATTAAATAAAATTGATATCATCTTAAAGATACAAAATCATTTTAATAGAGAACTAATAAAAATTAGTACTCATATAATTATGTTGATAAATAATTAAAAATAATATAAAATTTTAATTGAATTAAGATTAAACATTGAAGGAATAAATTTTATTTTTAATTTCAAATAATTATTTATAATATATGGTCCTACAAATATTTATGTGTCATTTTGTATGATCTAAAATAACAAAATGACAAAGTATATGATCGCTGATTTTTTATATGAAAAAGTATAGGTAGACAATGAAAATACTAAACAATGTGAATAATTGATATGTCGAATGTTCAATTTAATAGGTATGCAGATGATTATGTTCATTATTTTTAATTGAATGGTTATTCCTTTTGATTCGGTTTACTTAATAATTGGTGGATGTTCAATTCATTTGGCGTGCGGATAGTTATCCTAATATTATGGTCTAGAGGATAATTTGAGAGTGGAGTATATTTTTATTTTATTGGACCAATTCTAAAGCTCATTGTTCACATTTTTCACAAAAGTCATTGTCTACCTAACAAAACCCGATTGATATTTAACCACACCATGGTTAGACATTTGACCCTTAGCATTTAAACGGAGAAATTTGGGAACATAAACAGAATAGTTTTGAAAGAATTACTTGTGAATAAATGAACTATCAAGAAATTAACATCAATAATAATAGAGCAAATGAGCCTTGTCCTATTAAGAAAGTTTGACCACCGTAACAGCATAATTGTATTAATAAATACATACGACCCAATAATAAACCTAAAAGCTGACCCAATAATATCCCCAACTCCTCATTGCAAGAAGTAGCAAGCCCAAGATCACAATTGGAAACTGAAAAGAAATTCTACTGCTGAAATGTTAGGTTTCATTCTTATTTTTTTTTATTAGTAAATCAGACTAAAAAAAAGATCTGATTTTCAAATCAATTTTCATATTTTATAAATACGTCAAATATAAAAAATATTTTTATTTATAATTGATGCTATATTCCATGGTGGCTTACTGAAAAAGTTTAGTCCTTTTTTTTGGGTTCATAACACACTCTCAACCATTCACACACACAATATATAGCTCTTTAATCACTCCACTTGGGGTTGAAACCTGGTGTGACATTTTTAGACACAAACAACTTTGTCATTAGAACATGGCCACAACCACAGTTTAGTCCTTAAATAACTATATATGATCAATCTAAAATATCATCCAAAACGAGAAATATATTGGCTTAAATTTTGAGCTCAAATTCGTCACAGAATACTTAGATTATAAACACCCCTACTCAAGATTTCGTCATGTGCGTTCGGTTCTAACTCGTGAAATATTTTTAAATAATAAAAAGATATTATTTTAATTTTAGTAATATTTTTTTAATATTATAATTGCTGTAATCACTGTAGCATAAACATATTAGAATACTAGATAATTGAATTTCCATTGCTAACAATAGAGGAACGATGGAAAAAAAATACACGAATTAATTGAGAAATGGAGCAGGATTAATTGAGGAACGATGCAAAAAAAATACAAGTGTCAAGTGGAACAAAGCTGCTAGATGGATTATTCGGGGAACACACGAATTTGTCAATTGATTTAGTTTCACCGTGATTTCGATTCACCTTTAAGTTGTGCTGTATCCATTGATTCCATTCAAGCAAAATATTGAGAAATTTAACAAAAGCATTTTCCTTTTACTTTTACTTTCTTTTTTGTCAACAACTTTTGTAACAGAGAATACAGATTTCTTGATATTATAGTGTTGTGAAATTACTTAATCTAAAAGTTGAAACTAATAAAGTGATGCATATGAATATAGTTAGATTTTTAATAAGTTTTTTAAATTATCTTGTACTCATTTTGTTTTTTAGAATTACAAGAACTAAATTTTAGATTTTATAATCATAACAATTTTAATACTCTGTCATAAAACCATTTAAGCAAAAGATGAAGTTGAAAGGAGACACATGAATGGAAGACCAGCATAAAAGTACTTTTGACTCATGCTAAAAACATGATTAAAAACCAACATCGAAGAGTTCAAAAGGATTAAGAGATGAAAAGAAAATCGCACTTTGATTCATTCTGGCAAGTAATGATACTAAGGGATGGCTATTTAATTTTTCTCTTTACAATATTACTCATTATTCGTGGCTTGCTATGATGATTTTCAAGATGAATTGCATATTGTTGGTGGCACCGGCACCTTTAATATTAATGCACAATAATAATATAGTATACAGCAGTAGTAACAAAGTAGCCATTACAATGACACAAGTGTTTGTGTACGTTTTATTATTCAGCATAGGGAGCTTTTTGTTGTCTTTACATACATGTGATTAAATTTGTTTATATTATTAGCGTATAATAAAATATCAAATTGAAGATGGGAAGAAATTAAAGTTGTTGAACAAAGAGAGAGAGTCAAAGCAGGATGACTCGCCCATTGAATAATATTTGTCTTAACAAATTCACTGTTGGGAAAAGGAACGAATTTGATGTGAGGCGATCTTAATAATTAATAGTAAGTATATTTACTTATAAGTTATAATATTAGGCTCTGCCTAACAAGAACAAAGTCAAAGTCAAAGTCAAAGTCAGCCGCCGGAGGCTAAAGCCAAGTAGTCAGCGCATTACTAACATACGTGCGGTATGGGTTTGATTTGGAACTTCAAAGTTCATTCAATTCTAAATATTTTAGGAGATGTTTTCATTTTGTTATTTTAGAGGAGAAAAATTGAAGAGCTTATTATATCTAAGGTGTAAAATGGAATAATTTTTGTAGAGAAAGTGAGATCAGATTTGCATGAGTAGTTAGAGTATGTATTAAAGCAAATAATTAATAATTCATGAAACTATATTGTTTGAAAAATAATTGGTCTTATTATGATGTTAACTACTACTATTTTCTTGCGTCTATCGTAATATGAACAAGACTAAGCAGCAAAGGTAGAATTTGATTCACAGAGAGACGGTGGATGTGATCCTCAAGTGTCAGATCATTAGTGATTTGATTAATGGATAATTTATTTTAAAAAATGTGTCGACCAAATATTCATCTCCCGATCTCTAGCAGTTAGCACAGTTCAGAGTTGAGACAACTAACAATAGGAGCAACTTTCTTATCTTTTTTAATAAATCAAATAAAAAAGGAAAGGAGCAGGCAAACTTGAAATACACTTTGTTACCAGGATGGATGGAATGGAGAAAGGACTTCGTTAAAGACATTTGTTCGTAAAAGTCGTGCGTCCATTGGTTCGTGCAATTGAATTTGGTCAAATTAAGATATCATTTGACATTTTGTGCGCAAATTAAAGTAGTAATTATTAAAACGGGTTTGTTGGCGATTGAAGTCCCCTTCGAGTGTGACAAGAAACCCGAGGCGGCTGGCTATTTCCAAAATTGGTAATGCTAGAAAATAATATTTATAATTAAATATTTATTATATTTAAAATTATATAATTATTTTAACAATTATTAAAAAATAGTATATCAAATAAATATTTTCATAAATTATAGTAAGATCAAATTAATAAGTAAGATGTCAATGCTTATGAGATGACTAAAAATAAACTGTTTCTGTATAAATACGTTGCAATAAGACAAATTAGAGGGATATTTTATTGCATGAGAGAATAAAAAGAATAGTGATAATCTTATCTTGTATTTTGACCAGAAAGAGTAAATGGTTTTGCATTATGTCATTTGTTACACATGCATGAATATACTATTCCGCCGACGGTATGAAGACAAAAACCACGCACGTCATACATCACATAATATGATATGACATATCCTTCTTCTAGCTAGTTGTCTATGTCCCCACTCACTCATGCCGTTGGCTTTTATTGACAATCACATACATCATACATTACATACATACATGCACGTTTTCATTATTCATTTATTCTCTCAACTATTACTTAATTCAATTTCTTTCTTCACACAACAATCTATAAATACTTAAATTCAGAACATACACTACTCCTAATTACATCTACTAGCCAGATCTTAACTATTATTTTAGTCTTACACAGAAGGAACCATGGAAGCTTATTCCAACAACTCTTATTATCAAGTGATGAGGAAGGCGCAAACAAAGCCCAAGAAGGCTCCCGTGGCACCACCACCACCAACGCCCGTCAAAGTATATAACGTTCACCCCATGAACTTCCGAGACCTCGTTCAGGAGCTCACCGGTGCACCTCAGTTCAAGCCTCAGTCCCATCCCCATCCCCATCATCATCATCATCATCATCATCAAAATCCATTGTTGTCATCATCATCAGCCATAGACATTAATATTGCATCAGCACCCACTACTGCAAACTGGTATATGGGCGGTGGGGGCGATATGAAACATTGGAATTCATAAGCTTGCTTAATCTCTTACCAACATATATACATACATATATATCATCATATGTATCAACTCTCTGTTTCTGATTGTCATTCAGATCTAACAGGGCATGTGTGTGTATATATTCCAAAACCAAGAATTTATTTCCGGCCAGGCTCCTGTACCACTGGCACTTATATTATCATCATTGTTTCCCCTTTATATCAGCTGATTTTAATATAAAGTAATAAGAAATTAAATTTTTTTGAATATCTATTCTTTGGTTCTTTCTTTTTATAATGTTAGATTTGTACACTTTTGAATAAGATATAGCCTGTACCTTGTACCTGATGAGGGTGAGGATCAAAAGCCCGTTGAGACCAGCCCATGGATCTTGCGAGCTCTTGAAAGAATGTAGAGTGGTACCTACAGTGACACTCCAACACTCAAATCAAAGAGTTAGAAAAATAGCAATTAAATATTAGAGTTTGGAGTGAAGTTAATCATACCTTGTAAGGGTGGTCGGATTCTCTCTTATTAGATTGTTTATCGTATCATATTTGAAAGAGGATAAGTGCTTTTGAATTTTAAAAGTAGATAGGGATTGTGGAGGATTTCTTGGAGCGAATAGGTCACCCTAGACCGAGTCGGGTTGGGTGGGATCCGGAGGTTTTGTCCGGAACAACTTTAACTATGTTTATTACTAAGGTGTGCATGATTTAATTTGTTCTCAATTCAAGATACATACAAGATATACATTTAGTTAGAAGGTTTTTTTGAGGAGGACACATTTTAAGGAGTTTCAATTATACTAATATCTACCTTACTCCTAAGATTCTTGGTGCTTGTGACATGTTCCAGGTACGACTCATTAGTTTATCCTTTATATTCTACAAAATTATCTCTAAGATACTGGTTCATAGATTATAAGGGTGTATGAATAAATTTATTAGCCCTAATGAGAGCGCATTTCTAAAGGGGAGACTCATTTGAGATAATATCCTGATATAGCACATGAGTGTATGTATTACCTCAAAAAGAAAAAGAGAGATTTAAAGTATAAGATGACCCTTAAACTAGACATGAATAAAGCATACGACAGTGTTGAGTGGCAATTTTTGTGATTTATCATGAAGAATATGGGATTTGATTCTACGTGGATAGGTTAGATTCATGAATTGGTAACGACAGTTTCTTACTCTGTGGTTGTGGAAGGCCAACCATACGATTTTTTTAAACCAAATAGAGGCATCCGTTAGGGTGACCCTCTATCTCCTTTTCTTTTTCTATTTTGTGCAGAAGGTCTCTCCTTCTTACTACACAAAGCAGAGCAAAACCGGCACATTCAATGGATCCAAATTACAAGAAGATGTCCTAAGGTTAATTATTTACTTTTTGCAGATGATTCTATATTATTCTGTAAGGCATCAAAAGATAATTGTGGGAGGATCTTAGATTTATTAGGGGATTTTGAAAGCTTCAATAGTAAAAAAATTAACCTTAATAAATCTGCAATCTTCTTCAGCAATAACACTCTTCATAATATATGCACATCATTTGCTATTACCATAAATATTTCACACATTGGAATTCAAGACAAGTATTTGGGACTTCTTCTTTAGTAAATAAATCGAAAAATGTCACCTTTTCTGCTATCAAAGAAAGGGTTATCAAAAAGGTCCAAAGCTGGAAACGATGTCTTTTATCTAATGGAGAAAGACAAGTATTACTAAGGGCGGTAGGAGAAGAAATCCCGATATATACTCTGTCTTGTTTCAAACTTCCAGATAATCTAATAAAGGAAATTCGTGGCATTCTTAATCAATTCTGGTGGGTCAACAAGCTGCAGAACATCGTATGATTTGGATTAGTTGGTATACAATGACAAGGGCTAAGAAAGAAGGAGGGCTTAGCTTTAAATGTAAGAATTGTAATTAAAATCGACCGCTTAGTTAATGTAAAATAATAGATTAATTATCCGGAATAAGTTCAAAATTTAGAAGTCTTAAATTGAAAATTTAAAGATGAAATTGAATTCAATAAATTTTTCTGAGTAGAAAAATGTATTTTTAACAGAAAATTTTTATAAAAATACGTGTCGGCAGTACCGGCTCTAGTATGACCGGTACTGCGTATTGAGAAAAATAAGATTTTGAAAATTGAATTTATTGTTTTGGAAAGACAAAAATAATTTAGAATTGAAAATTCGGTACTAATTCTAAAGGTTTTGGCCCAAAGTAGATTAAATGGGCTAAAAACGCTAACGGATTGGACCGAGTCTAAGTTGAGCCCAAGCCCAACATATATAAACACCTTTTAATGAGCGTTTCAACTCATTTTAACCCTAACAAAGAGAAAGGGGCGCTGGTAAGGGAAGAGAGGAGAAGAGGGGTTGTTACTATTCATCATCTCCTTCATTTGGCCATAACTTGAGTTACGAAGCTCCAATTGACGAGTTGTTTGCGGCCACACGAAACTCTCGCCAAATCCATCATTTTTAGCTAAGATTTGTAGGTAAGAATTCAAAACTCGTGCTCCAGTTTTCTGCCCTAAAATTTTTGCATTTTTGAGTTTTGTTTTTGAGTAGACTTGTGTGTTTTGGTTGTTTAGGGGTGATCTAGTATTGGAATATTATTGGATTTTATCTCTAATCTTATTGGGTAAGGTAAGTCTCTTTAAACTCTTGTTGTTTGATGTTTTGGTTAGCCATAGTGTTGATTTTTGGTATGTTATATGTGTATAGCTTGATAGTTGGTGAGTTTTGAAAGTGGTGTTAGTGCTTGAGGCTTGTTAGAATGAAGCTTTGGGTGTTTGTGCTTTTGGAGAATCGGTAAAGGTATGGTTTCGATTTTTCTATGTAATATGTAATGTTTCTGGACACTTAGACTAGTGGACTTTAATATAGAATTGAATGATGTTGGTGCATGATTAATTATATGTGAATTTATGTTTGATGATGAAGAGAATGATATGGAGTATTGGAATGTGTGATATATGAATTATGATGATAATATGATGAGTATTAGTGTTGTTTGTGATTATGGTGATTGATAAAAGATATTGATGAATTATGATATTGTTGTTGGTGAATGGTATTGATTATTGAGACTGAGATTGAATAATGATAATTATGAGGATTTAAGGTGAGATATGAAGAATGATGTTTATGATGAGTAAAATTGTGCAAATTGTTGATGATTGAGATCTTGAGTTGGGAATTGTTGATTTTTATTGAATTATGGTGGAAAGATCGAATGAAATAGAGGTTGAGTTGATTGAAGTGCAATGGAATGGTAAAGTGTAGTGTGTGGTAGTGTTTTGTGATGAATGGAGTAGGTTTTAGTTTGGTTTGGTTTTGAAATTTGGAAACTAGAGAACTTTGATATTTTTGTGTAAAACCTTGTTCTTAACAAATTTTGGCGGATCATAACTTGAGCGTCAGACTTTGAAATTGAGTGGTTTCTATTTCAAATTAAAGATGATTTTAAGAGTTTTAAAATGATATAAAGTTTGAGGAAAATGGAGTTTTGTGGAGGAAGTTATGAGCGTTTAAAGTTTCGTGTTTAAAACTGAAATTCTATAGCATTAAAATTTTTCTGAGTCTGATGCAGCATGCGTACGCGAACCTGTGCACGCGACGCGGATATTCTCCATTGCCTGGGGGGTCTCGCATACGCAGGCACTGTGTTGCATACACGAGCATGTAAATTTTGGCTATGCGCGTGCGAGTTTTAACACGCGACGCGGGGATTCCTCTCAGGTTAGGAGTCTTGCGTACGCGAGAGAGGAGTCGCATACGCGACCCTCACTTTTTCAATGCGTGCGTACGCACGGTAGGGGTGTGTGTACGCACAGACCCTGTTTTGTTGAAAAATAGTTTTTCTTTGTTTTCATGGATTCTCTAACCTTCCAAACGTCTTTATCTACTATATAAGATTGCTAATTAGTAATTAGGCCCTAAGATTGATAGGGATAGTCTGGTGAATCATCAAATTAGTGAAATTCTGTATGAGTCTAGAGCTGATGACTTAGAATTTGGAAGGTTGTGGACGAAATTAATGTATGTTGAATTGTAAAGTATGTCTTTGAGGAGATTTTGAGAAAGGAGAATGACTATGATGAAATGGAAAGTTGATAATGGTTATGATGAGTTGAGAACTTGGAAAAGAATGATGAGTTTGATAGATATTGAAAGATAGTGTGCCGGACACTATATCCTTGGAACGATAGTGTGCCAGACACTACATCCCTGGAATGTTAAGACTTGAGAGTTGAGAATGGATTGAGAGGAGAAAATGGTGGTGACTGACGATGATTTAAGGTTGATGGACTTGTTGGATGTTATAAGTGTGCAGAATGATAGTGTGCCGTGCACTATATCTCTGGAATGATTTATGACGAAACAGATGTTGTTGTTGTTTTTCCTTCTTTGCCACAAGAGTGTGCCAGACACTATATCCTCGGAATGAGCATGCAAGTGTGCCATATATCCTCGGAACAAAAGCGTGCCAGGTGCTATATCCCCGGACGTGGAAGAAAAGGTGACATCTGAAAGGATATGTCGGGTTTGTATTTATGGACCGACAAGTGATATCATGAGCGAATAGGACATGCATTCATCATGTGCATCTTCTATGTGTTTTGCTTGCTCTGCCTAATTGCATCTTTTGCCTAAATGTATAATATGCTTACTTTCTAGTTGTTTTAATTGCTTTACATGTATATTACTTGTGTTTTACTTGTTTGCATTATCTGTGATTGTCTGGTGCTGAGGAGGTTAGGTAGGCAGTGGCGATGGGATCGCGTGGAGGGTAGCTTGGCGAAGGCTGTGGGACAGCAGTGTTATTTGGTATTAGTTAAATCCCCTAAGTTTAGATAACCCTGTTTATGGTTTATGGTTTAAGTTATTTATTTCGTTATGCTTGAATATTTGTATAGATGTGAAGTTCTAGGATTGCCTTTGGCGTCCTGGAACCTTATATCTTACATATTGGGCACTATTACCATACTGAGAACCTCTGATTCTCATACCATATGTTGTTTTTTTTTTAGATGCAGGTCGCAACCCAACTCGGTGAGTTTGCGGATATGGTGACAGAGCGGAGGATGATCTTTCTTATGCTTTAGTTTACTTTACTTTTGTTGTAGTTATTCTCTCACCTTTTGTATTCTATATTTTATGGCCTTAGAGGCTTGATTTGAGAGATAAGTTGTATAAGTTGTTTTAAACTTCTAAGACTCTTTTGTATTTCAGTTTGACTAGCCGGCCTAAACTCCGCAGGCTGTGACTAGTCCTCTTTTTGGCATATCATACTTATATATATATCTTGTTGATTTAATTATTACCTTGTGTATCCTGGAGCTATCTACAAGGTTTTATAAGTATTATGTCTTGTTTTGTTCGTATCTACGCGCTTAGTTACCTTGTGTGTACGTTTCGCGCTTTGTAATTCTGCTTTATGCGACTTTGAGCTTTTATTCTTTCATCGGACTTCTAGTTATATAAATTCTTGAATATATTATATATTATAAGCTTTAAAACTGTTATGGCACTTTTTTATCCTTTGCCCAGAGAATTATATCTACAGTACCAGGAGAAGGGGAGGATGAAATTCAATGGACACTCAACAGATCCAAGATATATAATGCAGTTTCAGGATATATAGTTGCTTACATTTTTCACTATGTTTCTCTAGAATTTTGTCCAAATATCATGTAAAAACCGAAAATCTAGAATTTTTTTTGGAGTCTGACAGCCCCATACAAGATTCAGGTATTCGTGTGAAAATTCCTCTATGGAAAACTCCCTGTCATGCAGCTCATAAATAAGCGATTTTCAAGTACTTCACCAACTTGTCCCATTTGCAATGTTGAACCAGAATTCTTGTTACATTACATCTTCAACTGTCTAGATGCTTCAGCAACTTGGAGCAAGAGTCCAATAGCGCACCTGACCCAAAATCCAAATTGCATCTCCTTTTTCGATTGGTGGAGACTCCAAATTGTTGCCCGGGGTTACCGATATGTGATTTAGAACTCGGCCCGTTTTGCTTTGATTATTGCCTGGCATATATGGAAAGAAAGGTGTAGGAGGGTGTTCGAACGCCAATCTATGAATCCTGAAAAACTTTTGGCAATTGCTACCAAACAAAATCAGGAACTTGTAAACTTACCTACTGAAGTCCCAACTTAATTCCAACTTTGCTTTCTTCTTAGTTTCATTCTTTTTACTGTGCCTCGCTAATGTTTAAGCGAAAGATGAGAACCCCACTTTCTTTGTGTAATCCTGAATTTTGGACAAAATATTTTTTTTCATTTGAAATAAAATAACCTACTGTCTTTGAGAAAAAAAAAAATACAAGATATACATCTAACAATAATACTAGAAAAACAAAAAAAATAGTCATATTAAATAAAGCAAGTTCGAACTATTTTTTATTAATTTTTTTCTGTTATCAAATATTTTTGTATATCTAATTTATAATTATTCGTCCTTGATAGTCATACAACAGTGATAATTATAGAAAAATACTCAATTTGGTTCCTAAAATTACATTTGAACCTTAATTTAATCCTTGAAATTTTAATGGTCTTAACTTAGTCACTAGATTTTTCAAATTTTAATCATGTTAGTCCCTGCGGTGATTTTCGTCACGGAATCAATTAAAAAGTTTAGTCCGAGACAATTGAAATTTCAAAAACTAAATTAAAACTCGAACTCGAGTATAATTTCAAGGACCAAATTGAATATTTTCTATAATTATAACAACATAACTCCCTAGCTAATAAACAATCCAACATAACGGTTTCTAAACATTAGGTTAATTAGCCAATGATTATGATTATTATTTCTAGAAAATGGCTAATTATGAGATGAGCAGAAGGGACATGAGCATGTTCAATAGCTATGTTTGTTCAATATGGAAATTAAAACTCTTGGGGGTACATTTACTCTGCTTTAGCAACTATTGCGCTAAACAATATATACTAAATTCATTAATCCACCTAATTAGTATATATAGTCGGCTCTAAATTAGCACATGAAAAACATTCTTTTATACAAGTTTCAGTCTTTGAAGGTCAGTTGGAATACACTGCAGTCTTAAAATATATTGGCCGAGACGCGCATACATATCACATGCAGATATAAATGATATATAATCAACCAATAATTATTAATTAGTGAATTCCTTACATATAGGAAACTTCATATACTAAACTCTTAAAAAAAAAAAAAACAGTCGAGCATCACACTTCATCAGACCTTGTGTATGGTTTTTTGTATGAAATAATGTTAAACAAATCTGCTAAATTAGCAGGAGCTGAAACGCTGGCAAGAAATAAAAAATTGTCTAAAATATTGTTCTAGAGAGAAATTTGAGTTACTTTTATGTCCTGGTAACAGAATATGAACCTGTATGATTGAGATATAAGGTTGTTGGTGAATTTCTTCGTTTCAAATTAGCGTTTCTTTGACTGTAGGACTGGAGAGTATTTCTTGGAAGAATTTTATGTTTTCAAAAAGAAAATTTAACTTATTTGTATATTTAACTATTAATTTTATTATTTTAATTTAATAATTTAATAATATATTTTTAATTTAAATTTTTAAATATTAACTATTAACCGCTGATAAAAACAATGGTCAAAACCCTCTTATATTTCTCTTACGTTAGGTCCAATCTAAATGAGAACTGCACGAGTGATAACAAGCAAATATGGAATGTCCATTTGGTAAAAAGTCAGGTAAAAACTTAGGTAATATCCGAGAGGCGTTAAATGAAAATTTAGTTAAATTAGTTAAATCATTTAACAGTTCTCCCCACCATGTCCACTTTCCCCCTCCCTTGACTTGTGGCCCTAAGATATAAGCGGGATCTGGGTAGTGCGTAATGATGAAAAAACAAAGGATTAGCTCCTAAACATCACGAATGATTAATTGATTATATTCGCCTGAGTAAGTTCATTTAAGAAAAGATCGATTGACTCGCATTTTAAATCTAGTTAATGGGTGTGGGTGTGATATCTTATTAATTATTGATACTACATTTACTCTTCTAATATATCTTATCGTACACTAGCATTTACACTTTGGCACCTATACTTTTTTTTTTCTTTTAGTTTTTGGGGGGTTAATTTGTAGTTATATTTTTATTAATTTCGTTAAGTGTACACTAAAATTAATTATTAAAATTAATTACGAATATAAAATATACATTAAAAATAAATTAAATTTTATATGTATTTATATATAAATATATGATACAAATTTTAATAAATTATATTTTTATTTGTAAGATAAACTTACATCATATTTTTAATTTAAAAAAAAAAACTTACATATTCTATTTTATCTCTGTCCCAAATTCACTTTATTGGACCTGTCAATAACTTTTTCTAGATATATTTAGATTTATTCAATTTTGCAAAATAAGCCATTCCAACGGCAACTAATGAAAATCATTCTCGAAGAAGATCTAGAATAAAAAATCGATGAAAAAAAAATACGGATCTATCAATTGTGCATATATCCATCTTTTTAGTCTTTTTGTTAGCCTCTTTTCGGCATTGCATCTCCTTTTTGAGCTGGTGCTTGACGTCTTCCTGCCGAGCTTGCTTGGATTCCAGTTGTTCAAACCACCTCAAATAATTATACACCAGTCCCAAAATTTTGACAATGTTATGCCCTTCTCCTTCAATATGAAAAACTGGATGGTTGAGTTGATGAGGTTGAGGTGAAGTCTGACGAGATTGAGAAGAAGGGTGTCTATGATGCTCATGGAAATGTGGAGGAGGTAAATGTGGAATAGATGGAGGAACGTGGGAAAGAAATGACGAAAAAAAGAAGACGACAATTCCGGCCACGACCTCTGGTATGAGAACTAGAATTAGAGACCGTTTCACCATCGTTTATGTCACTATTTGCCATTTACAAGAACGTCACTTTAGGTTTTTCGGTAACGGCGCAAATATTTTGAGGTGTTACCTGAAATTAACATGAATTTGAAATTGTACATGAGGTCTAAACCTTTTTTGGAAGAAATCTGACTTCGACACAATTTAAGCAGATTTTAGGTTAGATTGAATTAAAAAAAATACATATGTGTTAGAGTATTTATATAGTAGTAATGTAGACTTAGTCATTTTTTATTGATGATTTTTGAAGATCATGGATGATTATTCTCTAATAAAGTGAAAAGTTACTTTCTAAGTTTCTATGCTCTGGGTGGTTATCATCTAAAGGTGATAACCGAAGTAGTGGGGAGGTGCGCTTGCCTTGTTCCCCAAGTCGGACCGGTTACAGGCTTTAGATCAGAGACCCGTGTCCAAGCAAGTCTAACCCATGTGGAGTAGGCCTCCTGTCTTGGGCCGATCTTAATAGGGCCAATCTCAAACTTAGCTTATATGTTAGGAGCGAAGTGAACTAGGCTTGTATCATGTAGGTTTAGATATGAACAATATCTATGAATACTTATTAAAATTTTTTATTTTAAAATATTACTATTTTTATGCTTTTTTTAGTACAATAAAAAATATATCAAAATTTTAATAGACTAAATTAAAGTTTTGACTCTTCAAAATTTCAATTTTTAATAAAAGTAACCCTTGAATAAAAGAAATGATAAATAATTTTAATTCGATAAAACACCAAAAATAAGGAGATATATAAGAAAAAGGATTCTAAAAAGTACAGTTTAATTTTTTTTTTCAAACCTTCTAAAAGAAATGAAATATTTGCATATTACAAATTTAGTGATTTTATGTTTGTTTTATTAATTTGTTTGTAATTTATCGATGTAGATAATCGACTATCAAATGTTGTGAATTTTTAAATTAGAGACAATATCAATAGAAAATTTAAAAAATATATTGAAATATATATAAATAACTTTAAATAGTTTTGAGGTTAAATATTACAACAAAAGTAAAAAGAACAAAAGAAACTAAAAAAAATAAAGTACAAAAAAAATGTGAAAGGAAAGAGTAAAAAACGTAAACGAAAATTTTTCTATGAGTGTATGCAAATTATAATTTTAGAGTACATAAATAATAACCTCTCTGTGAGTATATAACTGAATTTTTGTCATACATATTATTTGATGGGTCTTCATGATTTTTTCCACCATCATATTTCGAATACCAAGCCAAATTGCTATACATGAGCACATAACCAATTTTACATATATGTGAAAAAAATATTTATTTTCAATCTAGCAAATGCCTCTCAATATTATCTTCAACAATTTTTTTTTCTTTTTTTATTATTTAATGATTTTTTCAATTTCTTCAACAATTCAAACAAATCCAAAAATTTTTGATCAATTAATTTCTTTCAAATAAAAAACTTAAAATCATGTGCCACCAAATTTATAAATTTATTTTTAAGTATAGAAATGTGACATTATTTTTTATTTGTCCGAATCAAATTAACTTATTTTAAAATGGTTTGACTTTATACAAATTAGATAGACCAATTTTTATATCTTCTTTAAAAATTTGTTCATAGATTTTTTTTTTTCTAATTCTACCTAAAAATGAATAAATTTGGTGGGAGGGTAGAAACTATATAAATGCATGCTTGGTCAATGAGGATGGAAAAAAAATTTTCATTTAAGATATTTATTTGTAGCAATGTGACCAATTTTAAAAATATACCTTGTTACGTATTTTATTGTCTGACTTTTTCTAGAAAATATAAAAAATAACTTGAGAACTTTTCAGTCTTCAAACAATTTAGTTTCTTGAACAAATTTAAGAAATTGTGATACAAAACCAAGTTATTTGATAGTCCCAACATTAAAACCATTCATATTCAACATTTGAGTAACAATTTCTTTCACATTATGTTGCTCCACGCATTTCTTTTAATATCTCAGGCAAATTAGTTGTTTGTGGAACTCAAAGGTATTTGACATTTCTGTCGATTATTTTAGATTTTTAACATTTCATTAAATTTTTTGGAGTTAAATTCCACTTTAGTCTCTGAGATTGAGATTGGTGAGTTACACTGATTTAGTATTCGAAATTCCAATTGCACTAAATTAGTTCTCCAAATTCGAAAAAATACACCACGTTAGTCCTTCTCCCAACTTCTGTCACCGGAGCACTGACGCCGTCAGTGACGTGGCTAGTTCTTGCCACGCTGGACAGAATGAAACGACATCGTTTCTAATTTGGCGCTAAACACCCCCTTTGAACGACGTCGTTTGTATGTGATGAGAAATAAAACGTTAGACACCCTATTTTGTGTCGACTCTTTATCTTCTACTTCTCCAGGAGTGACACAGAAAAAAAAGTTTCTCTTCCATGAGTGACCCAAAATAGCAGCAGATAGCTGTAATATGATTTCTGGAGACCATTGGAACACGATGTTCACTGTGCAGTTGTCGGAACCGTTCGTTTGCCACTACAGAGATCTTCTATCTTGTCATCGAGGTTAGTGAGGATCATAAAATTTTATTTTTTCAAATTTAATGGAATGATGTGATGTTTGTTGATCATGGTTAAATGTTTTGTATATTGTGAGTCCACAAGTTTTGAAGCTAATTTTGTACTAGGGTTTTATTTTGATGTTTTGTGGGACTGTTTAGAGGTTTCATTTTATACTCTGTTTCGATGGTGGAACAATTAGCACCTTCGCATGAGTGATCGTATTTTTTTATGATATTTTCTATGCCTGTTATGAATGTTATTGATGAAAACTGCCTTAAAGTTATCAGTGTGTGTTACTGTTGATGAAAATAAATTCTTTTGAACCATGCAGATGGATGTACAGTTAGATATTATGTTCCACTATGGGAAAAAGTTTCAAAAGATGAGAATGGGATAACTATTTATTCCCCTGATAAGAAGGCATGTGTTGGTGATATTGATCAAGATACTTTGGATATATTCTGGGTGAGGAATTATTATAAAGAACTAGGATATGGTAAGATAGAAGAATGTTGGTGGCATGTTCCTAGGAGGAGTTTAGACAGTGGTTTAAGAGCTCTGAATTCTGATGATGAATTAAGAGAGATGTGTTTCATAGCTCAAGAGAATGATGGGCTGGTTGATATTTATTTTGAGCATGCAGTGTCATCACCAAAACTTCTAGAGGGGAAGAAGATTGTTCTGTATGTCGAAGATGAGCATGATGAGCTCAGAGTGGTTGGTGAGCCCAGGGTCGAGATGGAAAACAAAACCAACCTTGAATCACCCAAAAAATATAGCCCTACCAAGCCTAATGAGAAAGATGTAACAATGCCTGGCAATGAACCCCCTAACAAGCAAGATCCCAAAACAAGCTAACCACACCCTGTCTCCCAACAATGAACCCAGAACCACATCCAATTCTAATCCCAACGAAGACAATAAGCCCACTGTCCTGGCTGGTAACACCTCACCACCCAACAGCATAGAACCAACAAATCCTGGTGCTAATAACCCAATATCCCACATCAATAAACCCATTACCAACACTAACCCTAACCAAGCTACTACTGCAAAGCCTAAGAAAAAGACTCTCTAACTTGCCCAAAGACTAAACCTAAGGAAAAGGCCATCTCAAAGTCAAAATCCAACAATACATCTTCTTCCAAGCCCAAGTCCAGCTCCAAATGTCTGTCCAAGCCCAAGAGAAACTCGAATCTCAATTACAAAACCAAAGCCTATTGCACAAGATCTGCTTCAAGAGTGAGGCAAGTCCAGCAACCACACAAGAAAAAATAAGTTGTAATGTTGTCTTCTTTTGAAGATGAACACACCATAGAGAATAGTTCATATGAACTTGGGGGAGATGATATCTCAAGTGGTGATGACACAGTTGGAAAAATTGATAAAGACAAGGCAAGAAACTTTAAGTTGAGGCATGCACCTGTAGAGGCTTTTGCAAAATCTAAAAGGAAGTTAAGTAATGATGATGATGCATTGGTGGTGGATGATGAGGAGTGCGAGGTGGACTTAAACTTCTTATAAGTCCTTATCACAGGGGATGAAAATCTTGACAATGCTTTGGACACATGAGCAAAGTTTGATGGGGCCAACTCCTGGCACTCCGAGGAGCTGAAGACTCCTCCCCCTTCAAAAGATGAATTTTCAGAAGAAGAGCCTGATGATATTTTTCCAATATTTAGAGATAGTATTCGGTTTGGTGATTTGAAACTTGAGGTGGGAATGAAGTTCAATACAAAGTATGAATTCAGAGAGGCAATGAGGGAGTTTACAATTCAAGAAGGTAGATAGATTCAATTTATTAAGAATGATGCTGTCAGATGTAGGGCTGTGTGCAAGGTTGAGGAATGCAATTGGGTAGTTTATGCCTCAAGGGATCATGAAAAAACATGTTGGCAGATTAAAACATTCAACGATGACCACACATGTCCTAGAGAAGCCACCAACAGAGCTGCAAATAGGAGTTGGTTGACTAACAAGTTAGTGAAGAAAGTTAGGAAGTATCCTAAATTTAGACAATGTGAGGCAGTTGTGTACTTCAAGTCTAAATGTGACCTGATTTTGAATAGAAATTCAATTTTTAGAGCATTGGCAGATGCTAGAGCTAAGTATAAAGAGATGAGAAGGCCCAATATACAATGGTGAGGGACTATGGTGAAACATTTCTAGAGTGTAACCCGAGATCAACAGTGAGAATTGACACTATTCCATAGCCAGATGGAGGGGTGGTGTTTTAGAATATGTATGTTTGTCTTAGTGGCTACAAGAATGGATTTAAGGCAGGATGTAGGTGACTGATTGGATTAGATGGGGTATTCCTTAAAATACAGGGGAGGCCAGATTTTATCCGCAATGGGTCAGGACACAAATTATCACATATATGTTATAGCTTGGGAAATTGTGGATGTGGAGAATACGGAGAATTATAAGTGATTTCTGGAACTGCTCCACGAGGACCTCGGAGACTACAAAGAAAACAAATGGTTCTTTATGAGTGACATGCAAAAGGTATACTCATTCATTATCTTTATTTCCTTCCATGGTACCTTTTGTTATTTTCTTTTTTAATTTAGCTACGCTTGTTTCTTAAATGGAAGCTGGATTATAAATAGTGTAGTTGAGCTTGTTGATTAGTTGTGATTGTTGTCATATTTCGGAATACAATTATTGTATGTTTCCAGAATAGAATTCTTGTATGGTTCTTTACTGTTGCACCATAGATTGGTTTGAATAGGACTTGCCTTCTAGCTGGAATATTTTATTTGGTGTGAGTAGTGTAATATAGGGACCAAATTAGAGAACGATTTAAAGGTAGGGGACTATTATGTATTCATTAAACAAATGTTAGGGACTATTATGGGTTTATTTATTGTATCTGAGGGACTATTATGTATCACGACAAAAGTGAAATAAGTTGTTGTCTTCGCATGCAGGGCCTTATATCTGCTGTCCAGGAAGTCATGCCGCATGTTCACCATAGGTTCTACATGTGGCACCTATGGAAAAACTTTAACAAGCAGTGGAAAGATCTAGAGTTAAGGGGTTTACTCTGGGAATGCACAAGATCAACCACGTATTAAGACTTCTCTGATAATATGAACAAGATTAAGAAAATTAATGAAGATGCATGGAATTACCTGAACAAGTGGCCTAGGGAGTCATGGACAAAGTCAACATTCAGTCATAGACCAAAGCTTGACAACATATGCAATAATGCATGCGAGGTATTTAATGCAAGAATTAAAGAAGTAAGGGCCAAGCCAATAATCACTCTACTTGAGGAGGTCAGAATGTTCGTGATGAGAACGATAGCTAAAAACAAGGTTAAGCTGGCCAGCCATGTAGGGAAGCTACCACTAGTGGTTCAAAGTATACTGGACAAGATCAGAAAGGAGTCTAAAAATTGGTTGTCAATCTGGACTGGAGATGATGAGTATGAGAAGTTTAAAGTGCATGGATATCCAACAAACATGATGGTGGACTTGGGCAAGCGGCTATGCACATGTCAGTTCTGGATGTTAACAGGTAATTAGCTAGGATTCACATATGCTTTCTTTGGAATAATTAAATACTTTAATGATATCTTTGTTTGCTGTTTTCTTTAGGAATGCCTTGTGTGCATGCTTGTGCGGCTCTTGCAAGGGTGAACAGGGGACCTGGAGATTTCTATCATAAGTGGCTCACCATGGACACATATAAAGACACTTATGCCCATTACATAAATTTCTTACCTAGACAAAATTTTTGGGAGAAATCTGAGTCCAACAGGCCCCAAGAACCAAAGACCAAGAAAAAGACTGGACCACTTACAAAGAAAAGAAGAAAAGATGCAGACGAGGACAATGGAGGAAGCAAAAAAATCTAAGCCTACTAGAGTCCTAAAAAGACAACTGAAACCCTTCATTTGCAGATATTGCCTACAAAAGGGGCATATAAAAAGAGGTTGTCCAAAGAAGAGAGCAGTTGATGTTGTCACTGCTGTTAAAACTAAATTCAATGCACAAGGAAATGCAGCACTAGGATCAACTGTTGATCCAAATACTGTCACACCAGAAGCTATAAATGTTCCTCTACCTTTTGCGAATCAAGATGCACCCCAAGTCAAGCTCCTCCAGATCCTGCACCTCAACCTGTTAATGTTCAAAAAGTTGAGATCGACCTTTCTCAACCCAACTACTCAGATGCACAAGAGTCTCAAGAGGTAAATCATTTAGTTTAACAAACCACATCTAAAATTATTGTGCACAATCAGCCTAAATTTGGGTATTATTTAATTGGAATAGGCACCACTTTCGAGGCCATCCAAGTTGTAGACCAGAAGGAAGTCCTCACTACCATCAGGACTGATCACCATGGATCCCTGCAAGGAGCAAGCTCAGCCACATATTTCAGACTGGCCAGCTTCTTGAAATTTGTCCCAACACCCGGCTTAAAGCCCCCAAGGAAGAAGTAATGAAGATGTAGTTGAATTAAGAATCTTTTTATGAATCATACTTTTATTTTTTGGCTTCAGTATATGACATTAGACCAATTGTTATATTTGGAAACATTGTAAGGTTGATGACACTCTCTATCCTTGTTATTGGTGTATTTTGAATTTAGAACTAGCTTTTAATTTTGTGGGGGAGTTGTCACTGATATGGCAAGTGTTTTACTTGTTAATACTCATGTTGAAAACTCATTGTTATGATAACATCTTATTATTATTATGACAAATTGTTCTACTTTTAATTATGCTACTACAAGTTCTTTTTTACAATATTTTTTCATCATTTTGTTGGATGACAAAAACAGAGTTCTTGGTTTATGTTTATAACAAGACTACCAACTTCAATAATTGACAATGACACTTTTTCTTTCTTCTACTTTACAATAACCCTAATCACATCAAAACATAATCATCCTCAAACCTTAAATACCAACATGAAAACAGCAACAAACATTATAAATAGAGCCAACAATAACATGTACAATTTATGGGTCCTAACTTCAGCTTCTAACTTCCCAATTCTCCAAGCCAGATTGACCCTCAGTTCATCAACATCCTCAGTAGCAGTCACCCTTCCACTGATGTCTTCTTCTCCAATGTTAGTCCAGACAAACAAACCACACCCCCTCTTTTCACTGATATTGTAGTTAGGACACCCAAAGAATGGCTTGTTAGGGTTAGCCTCTGTTGTAGACCACCGAAAAATAGGGCGACAGCCACACCCACACCGCTCTAGAACACTCGATGCTCTACTAGTTCCTCTGGAGATCCTTTTGTTTGACCGCATGGAACTCTGACTCCCACTTGCACTCATGATCCTAAACCCAGAAAGCTGCACAATGAGGAAGAAGACGAAGAACAAAAAAAATGGGTAGAAGAAGAAGAGGAAGAAGTTAGGGCAAAAATTTTGATTATAAAAGGGGATAAAGACTAAATTGGAGCTAATCAAATTTATTGCCATGTCATCTAACCGTTACTGTGTCTAGCATGGCAAGAACTAGCCACGTCACTAACGGTGTCAGTGTTCCGGTGATGAAAATTGAGAAAAGGACTAACGTGGTGCATTTTTTCGAATCTGGGAAACTAATTTAGTGCAATTGGGATCTCAATGACTAAATCAGTGCAACTCACCAATCTTAGAGACCAAAGTGAAGTTTAACTCAATTTTTTGTGACAACATAGTTCTCAAATTATGATAACTCTTTCTTATTTTTTCTTGAGTCATTGTTATGAGAGAGTTAACTATACTTAAAGAATTTCAAAGTTAAAAGAAGATTTTTTTTTACTGTTTAACTTTACAGAATTTCAAAGCTTGAAGAATTGATTTTTTATTGATATTGTTCTATACAATTTGTCCTACTACGCGTGCTAATTTATTTTATTGATATTTTTTTGTAATTTTTTATTGTAGATGATCGACTATCAAATATTGTAGGTTTTCAAGTAGTCAAAGATAATATCAATAAAAGAATTAAAAGAAAAAAAAGAAATATTAAAATATAGATAAATATATTAATTTTATACTCATCCTAACTTAAAAAAAAATACAAATATATATTAAAAATAAATTAAACCACATATATATTTACACATAAATATATCCACAAGTCTTCATAATTTCTTTGACCATCACATTTCGAATTCTCCCCAACGTTTGGGGTAAATTCTATTTGTGTCCCTAATGTTTAAATTGTCCTATTTGTATCCCTAACGTTTGTAAAAGTGAGTCAATGTTATCCTGCCGTCAATTACACATCATGGGCGCTTTAGTTTGAATTTTAAAAATCTCTTCTTGAAGTTAGAATACAAATGTATGAGATAGAATCGATGATCTACTTCGAAAAATAGTTCATCAAATGTTGAAACTAATTCCTACAACATTTACATAATTCACTTTTCTAGGGACATAATTGAATCTAAACACAAATAGTGGGTATAATATTAAAATCGAACACATCCAAGTGAGACCTAATTGAGAATGAATACATCCAAGTGAGAATAATTGAAAAATATAATCTGCTTTGTTAGTATAATTCAAAGTAGGATAACATTGAATCACTTTTATAAACGTTAAGGATACAAATAGGACGAATAGGACGATTTAAACGTTAGGGACACAAATAGGACTTACCCCAAACGTTGGGGACAAAAACGATACTTTAATCTTTTTTTTTTGTTTAGAGGCCTTGTAGTCCTTCGAAAAAATTATCAAGGATCGAGTTTGGTATTCACTCTAAAATATATGTTTTCAATCTAACAATGTTTGTTTTTTTTTTTCTGAGTTAAGATTCAAAGTGGTCCTTAAAATTGTACTTGAGTCTCAACGTGGTCCTTTAAGTTAATAGTTATCCCCGAACTTGTATTCCGAAACTCATATTAGTCCCTAAAGCATTTTCCATTCATCGGAACCCTAAAAACAACGTCGTTTTGTATTTATTAAAAAAAAAAAAAAGAAAAACACCCCCTTCCCAACCCTTCCCACACTCCCTTTTCCTTCCCCAACCCTTTCCTAGTTCTCCTTTCCCTTTTCCTTTCACGCTCCCCTTCCCCTTTCCAAATTTCCCTTTTCCTTTTCTTTCCACGGTTCCTTTCTCTTTCCCCAGCCCTTTCTCAGTTCTCATTTCTCTTTCACGCTCCCCTTCCTCTTCCCCATCCTCAGTTTTCCTTTTCCTTTTCCTTCTACGGTCCCTTTTTCCTTTGTCAATCCTACCCCAATTTCTCTTTCTCTTTTCCTTCCATGCTCCTCTTTCTCTTCCTCAACCTATCCTCAGTTCCCTTTTCCCTTTTTCCTTTTCCCTTTCCCTTTCCCTTTCCCTTTCCCTTTCTTAATTTGAAGCCCTTCCCATCTCTCTTCTCTTTCCTCAACCTAAGGCACTTCCTAACCCGAGGTCTCTGCCACCGCCTCTCGTCGGTTTTTGTCACGGCACCACGATGCTCGCCCCACTTTCCAACCTAATTTTTTCTCTTTGTTTTTTTTCTTTTGTATGGATTCTTTTTTTTATTTTTTTATTGCAATGGAGTTTTTCTGGATGTCTGAATACATTGATTTTGGCATGTGTTTAACTCTGTTTTTGTAATCTCTTTTTTACTTGACTGGAATCTTTGTTTCATTAATTTACTGCATAAAGTTCACGTAATTTAAAAGTATATATACTGTCTCTATTCATTTGTTGTTTTATACTGGGTATATAAAGAAAAATAAAATGAAGTAATTGAGGAATTAATTTTGATATCAGGGAGGCAAGGGAGACAAGAGAAGGAGAGGCAGAAAGAGATAGAGAGAAGACAAGAGTGTAAGAGACTAGGTTGGAGAAGGGGAGCGGTGCGGCGCGACACCATAACGGAGGTCGACAAAAAGCGGCAACAGAGAAAAAGGAAAAGGGACTCGGGTTAAGGAAGGGGAGACTCGGAGT
>NC_029789.2:6390124-6398830 GCF_000816755.2 Arachis ipaensis | reverse complement strand
TTTTAGAAACTCCTTTAAAACTTATTTTTTTTTTTAGAATTTTTTACAAGAATAACAAAAGGATAAAAAATTGAAAAAAGTATTACTGTATTAGTGATCAATTTTTTTTTTATATGCCTGTTTAGAAATATCCTAACAAAAATTAGATTAAATGCATGAGTCAATTTTCGTTGCAAAAATAATGATTTTGTCAAACTAAAATCATATATTAAGAGTCAAAATGTGGATTATTTTATTGCAGATCAATGTATTTTATAACTGAACTGTTAGATGATTGAAAATTATTATGTTTGTACTTTGTACTTCGTAGTTTAGTAGAGGGCGAAACGACGCCGCATAAGAGACAAAGGGTATTATCTGGTTAAGAGGTTAGAGGTCCTCATCAGTAATGTAGTGATGAACTCATCGATCATCATGGATGAAACTTGAAACTTGAAACCTGGTTGGAGAGAGAGAGAGAGAGAGATTGGAATCAACCATGTCCTGGTTCGCAAGGACTATTGCTAACTCACTCAGACTCGACGACGAAGACGAACAACAACACCATAACCCTCCTAACGCCAATGAGCCCCATCCTCCCAACACCAAACCCGATTCAGATTCGACTATACCCGATCCACGCTCACCCTCATCCCCGTCCCCCGCATCCACCCCTCGCGGCGTCAAAGAGGACCTCTCCGAGCTCACCAAATCCATTTCCCGCCAGTTATGGGGCGTCGCCTCCTTCCTCGCTCCCCCTCCCCCTCCCGCCGACCACGCTCTCGCCGCCCATCCTGCAGGCAACCTCGATTCGGATGCACCGCCGAGAGAGCAAGAAGAAGAAGAAGAAGACCTCATTGCTGGAATCCGAAGCGATTTTGCGGAGATCAGCGGGAGGTTCAGGAGTGGGATCTCCAAGCTTTCCGAGAACAAGGCGGTATCGGAGTTGACGAAGATGGCGTCGAATTTCCTTCAGATTCGACCCGAAGAAGATGATTACGATCTCGAAGGTGTGGTTGGAATAACCGAGGACGTTGTGCTCTTTGCCAGAGACGTTGCGATGCATCCCGAGACTTGGTTGGATTTCCCTCTACCTCACGCTGCCGATTCCGATGGTATATTCAATTTTCTTTTCCCTGTTATCAGAATTAATAAGTAGGTAATTTCTGTCTTTCTTATCATCGCTAATTTCTTTTCCTGAATGCTACTTCTTTTTTTGGAATCAGAGCAATCAAAAGCACAAAATGCAGTTTTTCCAGGTCATGGTTACAGGAATATCTGAATCTTAATTAATTATTTGTTATTCGAAATTTAGATGTGATTTAATTTACTACTTTGCTCACAAATTTCATAGAGACTAATCCTTTTTAACATCAACACATTATGAACTTAGCGACTGTATGCTTTTATTGATTTATTTCTCTTACATGTTAACAACTCTGTCGAGCTTGAACTTGAAGCTTGGTAATCTGTACAGTAATGTTTACTTTTCCCATTCCATGAAAATCAATATTTTCATTATCACCATTTTTTTGTTTGTTTCTAGTCGAAATGTTTAGCAGCTAAAACTGTTTAGAATTCGCTTTGTTCATCTTAAGAACCTTCTTTTGGATAAGAAGAGTTATGGCATTAGGATGTCACGTGTGTGTTCTGCTTCTTTATCTTCAAAATTTTATTTCAATGCAGATTTTGATTTGTCTGATGTGCAACAAGAACACGCTCTAGCTGTTGAAAGTCTAGCTCCAAGCTTAGCTTCTCTTAGAATGGAACTTTGTCCGGCATATATGAGCGATGCTTGCTTTTGGGTGATTTATTTTGTACTCTTGCACCCTAGACTCAACAAAAGTGATGCCGATCTTCTATCAACCCCACGGGTGAGTGAAATGCTAATTGGAAGTGATTGTTCTTGCCTTGATGTATTTGTTTGGCTTATTTCAGAAATTTCATGGCCTAACCATTGTTCATGCCTTGTATAACCAAGATTATGATATTTACTTTATTGTCTAAATACTTTAACCACATGCAACTAATTCATAAAATAGAGACATATTAACTTGAAATTCATGTAATGTGTGCAGATAGTGGAAGCTAGAGCAATGTTAGCCCATACATTAGAGAAAAGAAGCACAGAAAAGGAAGAACGTGATTTATCTGCAAAAGGTGATTTTCCTACAAAAGAGGGAGACCAAGATCTCCTTGTGCCAACCAGTGTCCCACTAGAATCAGTTCCTCTTCAAGTTAAAGCTGCTGTGGTTGAAGCAGCCCCATCTGTGGATATATCTGATTTTGAGATGGAGAAACATCCTGTAACTCAGACTACTGATGTGTCTATGATTAAAGAAGCACCGGTAAATCTGACTGCAGAACAATCATCATCTATTTCAGCAAATAGATTTTTGGATGAAGCATATGATGAGGATGATGCTGATGACTGGTTGAAAGAGGATAGTTCTGAAATGGTTGGTGGAAGTGGAACTTCTGGGCCTGCTGGTAATGAAGAGGACGTGTCATTCAGTGATCTTGAGGAGGAGGATGTTGCTTCAAGTTATAAAAAGACTGGATCAGGGTCTGACTCTTCAACAAAAGACTCTCGAGATTGGGTGCAGTTAAGCAGACAGGCTGGTTCTGAGCATTCAAGTGCTCGAAATTCCGAAACCAAGGATTCTAGTGATTGGCTGAATGTTGATGACATTGACGTAATATGACAATGCCTCAGAAACTGGCCTAGATGTAAGTGTTTTTACTATATTCCCCTTTTATTTTGTGAATATGTGCATAGTGTCTGTACTTTATGATTAAACACTGGAAACCATATATGTGTACATAAAGCCTGTATCCACCAGGCATTATGTTATGTGTGTTTATAACTGCACCACACATGAACAAAATCTGATTTCATATTGGAATTCCTGTTTCAAAGTTGTTTGTGAATACTTTAAACTGGCTGAACTTGTATTTGAACGATCTTATGAAGCCAGGTAGAAAATATCAGTAGCGGCTGCAATAAATATTTGCTTTAATAGGGTATCAGGAGAACTTCCCTCTAAAATGTTCGGAATACAGTGACCGAGACATAAGCAAATTAAGCATGAGTAGAACTTTTATTTTAGTAATAATTAGGTGTTATACAATCCAAATAATCCAGCATCTTCCCGTAGGAGGAGGTTGATTACATGATCCTTATTCCGCTTGGTTTTATCCATAGCAAAATTTTCAAGTACATGATGCATATTTCATAGTCTTGGTGAGGCTTTTTGGTCTAGACCTTCCAAGGTTCCCATTTGATCTAGATATTGCTCCTATGATATCCTTTGGGCTTTGATGTATATACATGAAATTTGATTTTCTCAGAGTAAGAATCCTACTAATGAAATTCATAAAAGTGGCTTCTATACTGATATATTTGTTCTTGAAATTGTTTTACGCTGGACTCTTGGTTTGTTTCTATAATCTAATAATCATAATAAAAATATAGAAATGTAGCTGATATGTGAGAAGTGGCGTTAGTAGTTGTAGATGTACAACAAACACCCTCATTGATTCTATTAACATTGCCGAATTGGCTTTTGTGGGCGTTATCGCGTCACAAAAGGGGTTCGATATTGTTTTGTACCGACTCCAGTTAATGACAAATAATCTGAAAGACATGGAAACAAAATTTAATATGTTCATGGGACAGATAAACTGTTACCTGTGTAAGTGTTGCGTAAACTTTAACTAGTTGGTTTTGTAGTTCTCTAGCGGCCTAAGATATGCACGATAATTGTGCAGCTTCACATCAATCATGAGATCTCAATAGAGTACTCTCTTTTTCCACCTTTCAACATTTATGCCGCATTTTGTCATGTTTCCCCTTTCTCTTCTGCTCTAACATATACAAATATACAATTAAAGCACTAAGATAACATTTGTTTTGAAGTACTGGGACGGAAACTAGGAGACTGAGATTTAGTATTATATTTGTTAGTTCAGAAATTGATAATAAAATTTAGTATTTTAGTACCTTAGTGGGGATACAGGGGACTAGAATTTTTTGAGAAGGAGACTAAAACTTTAATAACATTCTATACCTAAAGTATTCTATTTTAACTAATTAATTCTAATTTTACTCTTTGTACAAATTAAATTAGAGTTTCATTCTTATTTCAGTCTCTGTCTCTTACTTTACACTAAACACAACACTGCGACTTATTTCAATCTGTCTCTTAGTCTCAGTCTCTTAACCTCTGTGTCTCTTCTAAACGCTACCTAAGTTTCCATTTTATTTTTCGTAACCACATTTGAAGAGTCTATTATCTAAAGCAGTAAAAAATGAAACGGGGGCTTGTTTGTTCTATTTATTCATCAACCACTACCCAAACAAAATGCTCGTGGGAAGTATTGTTAGAGCTACATTCATTCTTAGTACATGGACATCCTTCTTGCGAATTGGAAGGTGGATAAAAGCCTGAGAAGACTTCAATTCCAAGTTAGGATTGGTGCTCTACGCATAACCTGTTTAGCTGTCCAAGATAGTTTTGGCACTTCATTTTCCATTAGATAAAGTTTAAAACATGGGATTCCACTTTTGCTTCTAAAGTTCTTATAAATGCCAGTGTATTATATTACCCTTTGCATACATTAGATAACAGGTACGCCAAAATCAATAGAAATCAATAGAGTCTATACGCAAATCGAATTCAACCATTCCTACCTGTCATTTTCCGATGCCAAATTGACCCACTCGAGTCCTGATCAATGAGGAAATAGTTGAATACATCACACACGTCAAAACCAAGGGTAGGTTGCTTTGGTGTCTTGATAGCATGCTGGAGGCATGGATCATTGGTGACTTGGTGTGTAGAGGTAGAAGCTGCTTTGGTGTCTTGATAGCATGAGGTAGAAGCTGCTTTGGTGTCTTGATAGCTTGGTGTGTATGTGTAGAGGTAGAAGCGAGAGGATTGGTTCGGCAAGGTGTTTGATACTTTAATAATATTAATCCTTTTAATTATACGAGTAATACGAGTAAGGTAATTCAATGTTTGGCATTGGTGTACTCTCTGTCTAATTTTTATGTATTAGTAGAATTTTCACACTATCAACCAATGAAAATTTAAAAAGCTTGTCAATTTATGGTAACTAATTACCTACAAAATGCATAATTTTTTACTTTCTGTGGACTAAAAATTGGTGTATATATTAGCTTTAGTAGTAATGATACTTAAATAGAGTACTACTAAGAGTGTTTGGTTTCACTTACTAGATACAACTAAATGTAGTGGTTTTCTACATGTAAATGATCAAAATAGGTACTTACAAAATTTACATGGTTGATAAAAATTATTATAAAAATACAAATGTAAATAAATATTCAAAATATTTAACAATGTGTCATATATATAATATAAAAATTTGAAATATTTAAACACGTGAAATATATATTCACAAGAAAGATTTAAAAATTATATTTGATATATTTTTGGTAAATATGATTAGAAAAAGAAAAATATCAGCGTGTTTTTATAAATTGATACTAAGAAAAATACTCAAATATACTCGTACAATATGTGTGTTAACTAAAATTACTGGTCAAAATAAATAAAAATTATTGGCCACATTGAACTTTTCTCTTAGAAAAATGAACTTTTGTTTTGATTTTTATCATATACCTTCTAAATTCTTATCTAAATATTTTTACCAAACTTCATATTAAATGTATTAATTGTTTGTCAAATACAAAAATTATTTACTGTTTATTAAAAAAAAGTACTTTCTGATTATTTTCATCAGATTTTAAATGTTTGTCTGCTCTTTAAAAAATTATTGTGATTTATTATTTTTATTATAAAATAATTTTACATATACATTCAATTCAATTACATAATGTTATATACATTAGATTTTTATTGACCGCATAAATAATTATAAAAAAAATGAATGTGACAAATGTAATTGTATAATTATGTAAAATATTTTACAATATTAAAATTAAACTCTTATTTTATTTGGTGTTCTAGGCTTCTAGTTTATATTTTTGTTAATATGCAGACACAGTTAGTTTATTAATTCATTAGCGAAGAGCATAATTTAGGTTTTTGAGTTTACTATTAACTTCTTAAAAAGCATAGTTTATTTTTAGCGTTCTTCAAAACGTTCAGCTAAGCATGAAAATGATTTTCCCTTGATCAGAATAAAGTATTTGCTTTAAGCAACTAATGTAGGCAGGTCAGTCTATGAATCTCATTTACGGTGGAAAATCTATGTACAGCGACAATGGAAAAGAAGGTCATTAGTTAGAGGAATCTAAAATCGAAACGACGCCTAAGAATTCTAATGGAGCTTATTTACACGACGACACATAGAGCTCCCAGGTGGTAGCTTCTCAGTTCTCAGGATCTAATGGAGCCAAAACTACCTGAAAGGCGTTCTATCTGAGACCATAGCATGTTCCCAATAGAAACTATTGGCTTGGCCACCAAATTGTTGGTGGTTTCGTCCATAGCCAACAAGGAGGAGGAGGATGATTTAGGAACCCTATAAGGCGACTTGTGATCAGTAACTACGGTTCCGCCACACTCTTGTCTCACCAGCTCCGCTATATTAGGGTTGACTTGTTGACCAGAAGAGTCTGTCACAAAGAATGATCCCACCGCATTGTCCCCTTGTGTTCCAATCTCAACCCTTGATACCGATAGTCCATTCTCACGGAACACCCTTGTCACGTTCGACAGTAGACCCGTCCTATTCTTGGTGCGAATATCTACCCTTAATCCCTGCATACATACCGTACCGCGTTAGCTAGTGATGGCGAACAAATGATATTATATGCAGATTCATGCATGCACTTTAAATAAAAATACACCTTAATGGTGGGTGGAATGAGACGTACATGGGAGACTCTGCGTTCTATGGCAGCGATTAAGCATAAGATGAGCTTTTGTCTCTCGGATTCTTCGTCCAGACAAGCGCCAGCGACGGCGTGCTTTATAAAGTACTCCTGCTCGGCCATGGAACTCTTGGACCTGATGGCGGCGTGGAACACCACATAGTGCAAGTCGGTTAAGACGCAGACGGTATCAAAGAGTAGTTTAGGACGGTCCCTGCTCCTCACGTTGACCACCCAGTACCCTTTGTCCTTGCATCTACTAACGGACACGTGGGTCCCATCACACCCCTTCTTGTGCTCCCCGCTACTCTCCCCGTGACACGCACGGCAGCTCTCGTAGTCCCTGTCCGCGTACATCAGCTGGTGGAGCCGCCGTTCTGTGTGGGTGCGCCCCGCCGCCAAGTTTCTCAGCCTCACGCTTTTCCTCTCTCCGATATCGCCGTGGGCCTCCACCACGTTCTGAAGCTGCTCTTGAACGTGGCCCAGCCGTATTGGGTCCTTGATGGGCCCTGCTTTTAAAGCGTCTTCTACGTAGATGATGCAGGCCGCTCTGTCGTTGTGGGTCCAGGCCATTCCCGAGGTCACGGTACAGCCCAACTCCGCTAGCACCGCAGCTATTTCAGATAGTAGGCCGGGCCGGTCCAGCCCAGTCATCTCCAGGGCCGTGTTTTGGGGTGAGTGGGGCCCATCGCAACCATATGGTTCTGACGTAGTTTCATCATCTTCATCACTCGAGATATTTCCTTTTCTTCTAGTGGTACATAGTTTCTGTAAGTTGAATATATTTGCTTAGTTATACTTATACTTATACACTTATATGTTCGTGTTAATTTTGTTTTATGGTTTTACAAGATAGAAATAGGTACTGATTTGGATTATACTTGAAGTGATGACATGATAGGACAGTGGGAACAAAGATAGAAAGATGATGACCTGCTGAATGTGGAGCATGAGGGTTTCGTCCGTGAGCTTCTTGCCAGCTTGATCGGTCACGTGGAACACTGCATTGTATCATTATAATAATTGGGTTCATTCACTAGTTAAAAACTTAAAATAATAATAAAAAAAAGGAGCAGACCACAACACATGGATGAGAACAGGGTCATTATATTGCAGTTTAGAGACGATAGTAGTTATGGGGCTAAGAGTGTACATGACTCATGCATATGTCATACGGTAACAACAACAACAACAACAAACAAAGCAATTTATCAATTATCTACTGATCACCAGAGAAAATTATTATTTAAAAATGTGTAAGTGATCCTCATAGAGGGGCAGGTAAACCAATTTTAAGTAGACACAAACTAAAAAGAGACAAGTCAGTATTTTGTTATTTAAAAGATTTCTGTGTTCGAATAATATATATTCCTATCCCTCTTTAATTACAGTGTTGGTTCAATCATAAATGCGAAAGAAAATGGGAGTGCAGAGAGTGACACATACCATCCATAAACCATCCACCATCAGAGGAAATGTATGATCTAGAAATAATAAGATCAAGATCTGTCAACACCTGGACCATCTCCAATAATATCCCGTGCTTGTTTGCACTATCGACCTGTTAAGGGGAACCACAATATTTACAACTTTGAATTTGATTTATTTATCTATATAAAGGTTAAACATTTTTTTAAATCTCGTGATATATGATACTATGCCTGGTCCTTAATTTCTGGTGTCCTGGATCAATTGACCTCACTCGTTTGTGCTTTTAGAAAACATAAATACATATTTAATTTTTTTGGTTGATTGTTTTAAAAAAAATGAAGCAGAAAATAAGTAATTTATCTTCATATATTTTTAAAAAGACAAATATACACATTTAAAAAATATAAATTATAACCAATAATATTAAAATA
>NC_029789.2:6370776-6389197 GCF_000816755.2 Arachis ipaensis | reverse complement strand
CTTCTTATTCATAAATATAATTGTAATTTTATAATAAAAATACTTATATCTAAAATAATTATATAAATATATCTAAATACAAAATATTTTTTATTTCTATTTTAAAATACTTCTCTGAACCGTACAATAATTGTACAAAGAAATGAGGCTTATTTCTGCTCGTAAGTCTGCTTTGTTTGCCTCTGATTCCCAAATCAGTGGCTCTCCATTGCCTAATAATGTCATTTTCATAGAATACAAATCTAATTTGGTTTTTATTTGTTAGGAGTGAAGCTGGGATTTATTTGTCTTTAAGTATAATTTATACTAAAATGAGATGACACCAAAAAAGAAATAGATAAGAAAGTAAATTGTTTCACGAATAGGTCTCAAATAAAGCTGAAGACCACTAATGTACTCCTAACTTGTCACGGCCGAAAGGGTAAACACCATTATTAGGCACGATAATAATATC
Organism: Arachis ipaensis; assembly: GCF_000816755.2. Lineage (NCBI taxonomy): Eukaryota > Viridiplantae > Streptophyta > Magnoliopsida > Fabales > Fabaceae > Arachis > Arachis ipaensis. The sequence goes on along the minus strand of NC_029789.2, from coordinate 6,388,743 downwards.
CATTGCGCTTTAATTGGTTGCAAGTGGTATATAAGTGTGACAACTCAAGCTCTGGATCGTGATGCATCACATATGATAAAGTATTACACTTAAGCTAAAAGTGGGTTGAATTCAGGAATTTCTACACAAACACAATGGATATCTGTCTAATTGCTGATGCATAGCATAATCCTAAAATTTATCAAGTGATTTATTAAATATTAATACCATAAAGTACTGCAAGACTAGGGTTGGTTCAAAATCAGTGGGTTACGAAAACGATGTATAGCATAATCAAGCATAGTTAGAAATTCAAGTTCACATTAGATGAATAAGCTATGATTTTAAAGTATTAAACATATGCAAGTTGTTGGATATGAAAAATGCAGCTAACCTTCACTACGGTGCATTCTCGGCAAGAATCGTTGTCTATGCAGACCCTATACACACAGAGAATAACAGAAACCATTAAAATATCTTTACAATGAACCGTACCATCCGATCGAACCAAAAATCAGAAGCAGGCGAAAAAAAGAAGAGAAAATCGAAGAGCGAATGATGTGTAGTACCTGGGAGGATGTATTCTCTCAATGAGCGATTCAATTTCCCGATCCATGTGTGGATGGTAAAATATATCCATTGTCTATGACTAAGAACAAATCAGATAAGCTTCAATTAATTGGAGTTTGGCGGCGGCGGCGGCGGCGGCTGCAGGGTGATAACCCGAACTACTGCGTCTTCGTCGATCTGTACAATATGATGTATGAGTAGTTTAGAAGCATTCAAAGCGGCATCGCAATTGAAAAAACGCGTATTATATAATAATTGAAAAAGGCAGAAAGACGCGCGATATTGGAGCGCCGTCAATCTTGTTTTCTAAGCGATAACACCGAAGCAATTAACCAAAAAATTCGAAAAACCGTTGGAAACCTTTCAGGATTTTAGAACCTCTGAGAAATTTCGTAGTAACGAATTGTTTGTTAAAAAATGACCTGAAGTTGTTACGGAAATTCAAATTGAAAATACGGTTTCTCCGGTCGCATTGGAGGATTCAAAAAAAGGGGCGGCATTATGGGTTGAAGCTTCCAACTAATTGATCAGGCAATTTTCCTTTTCCAACAAAAAAAAAAAAGAAAAGAAAAGAAACTAGGTAAAGTAAACGAGATTTGAATAGCGCATAGTGAATTGAAGAAAAACATGGGAGGATAGGATAGGATAAGATAGGATATGTGACGTAGGGCGGTTATGAATTACCTGTGGAAAAAGATGCAGCAGAAGTGAAATTCATGTAGTGGAGGTTTTCTATGTAAAAGAAAGAAAGAAAGAAAGATGGAACGCAGGGATACAAAGAAGGAGGCAATTCTTGATTTCTATGTTTGGCAGCGTGATCCCTGTTCACTCAACAATTCCAAGTGTTTGTCTATATATATAGATGTTGAAGCTTGACAAATATGTATACCCGCTAATGTCGGGAACAAAAAGGAGAAGTGCACCTCCTTGGTAACAGAGTAGCTAGAAGCCAGTATATATTTTGTTTCAATGATTAGGATTTACTTATAACTTATAAGATAGGAGAGTGAGGCTGCTGAGCCTGAATGGCGCACCACATCATCCAAGTTTCCAGAACTGAGTCTCCAAAATTAGGAAAATGATTAGAACGTGTATCCACGGGGTTAATCCAGTAAGGCAAGGTAGACGTGTGGTAGTGCCACGTAGCCTTTCCTTGTGTTATAGGTGTCAGCCCCGGTGTTCTGCACATGTGGTCAAACTCGGAAATTAAATCGCGGTGGCTGGGTCTCGTCTCCCTCACTCCTCCTGAAAGCGACTGCCACGTGTTTCTTTCAAGAGAATGCGGTTGGGAAATCAGTTTTGGGATCACACCACGCCGTGTTTTTAGCATTCAGTTCTCTGCTTGGCCGCAATTTCCTTTCACACGAGTGTCACTCAACCTTTGGAGGCTGGATGCCTTTTCTTTATTTCCCCTTTTCACCTTTTCCCCAAAACTTCAGGAACTGTGCAAGTGTGCAGTAATAATTTAGTCGTATCTCGATGCCTTGACTCTTATTATTACTAAGAGCATTTTTCATTGAAAGCTAGATTTTATACTGACTATAATTTTATGTTTAATTTTTAGGGTAAATTATTAGAATAAATCAATTCACAATTAAAATTATTCAGATTTTCTAAAATAAAAATAGCTATTTGAATGTTTCAAGATCTAATTTTATATAAATAAAATTTATTAACTTTGATTTATCAAATCAGTACTAAACTAAATTTATTAGATTCAAATTGCATATAAATTGATATATACCTATAAATCGAAACAAATGGCTTCCATTTGTATATGTATGAAAATTGAAATAATAAGATTCAATTTTTATATAATAACATAATTCGATTCTAATAGATTCAATTTATTATTTATTATACTATATGAATAAATCGAATGCATCAAAAAATACATTTACTCAAATTCCAAATATACTAAAGAATACATTTATTCAAATTTCAAATACAATACTCTTTTTATTTTTTAAATTATTGATTGTGTAGAAGAGTATTGTATTTGAAATTTGAGTAAATGTATTCTTTGAGTAAATGTATTTTTTTAATTTTTTAAATTATTTAATAAATAATAAATCGAATCTACTGGAATCGAAGTATGTTATTCCTCACGTATCATTTACATGCATATAAAAATCGAATCTTATTGTTTCGATTTACATGCATATACAAATTGAAGCTATTTGTCTCGATTTATAGGTATATGTCAATTTGTATGCAATTCGGATTTAGTATGGCTTCGGTAAATCGAATTTAATAGATTCGATTTATATAGAAATGGATCTTGGACATTCAGGTAACCATTTTCGTTTTAGGGAATTAGGTAATTTTGGGTGTCAATTGGTTTATTCTAGTAATTTATCCTAATTTTTATTTAATTTATTTTATATGACCAATTTTTAAAGGCCCAATCCACAGATTGGCCTCCCCGTATAGCCGACCTCTACAGAAGTGGTCGGAGTCAACACAAGCTCCCCCAAGGAAGTCGGGATCGAAAATTAGCTGGTAGATAACACTTATTCAAATAAGTAACTGCCCCTAAAATCTCTCAACCCACTTCCAGGAGCCATATCTCAACTTCCCTAAGATAAAGGGATGGTTATCCTCTTTAAAAGGGGGAACTACTCCAACGGTGGTTATTGGTTCACTACTATAAATACACTGACACCCCTCAAGTATCTCTAAGTTCCAATACTCTCTAGACCTGCTTAGGCTTCTACTGACTTAAGCATCGGAGTGTCTTTGCAGGTACCACCCCCTTCTTTCCTACACAGTAGTCGAACGGAGGCTCCCTGACGCTAAGCAAGTCGGAGACTTTCTTCTTCATCACGCCTAGAGCAAACTATTGCTATGTGGACATGCCTTTTGGGTTAAAAAATGCTGGGGCCACATATCAAAGGCTGATGAATAAGGTGTTTGCTCCTCACCTTGGGAATTTAATGGAAGCCTATGTGGACGACATGCTAGTAAAAACCAAGGATGAGACCGACCTCTTGACAGACCTCTCGCAAGTCTTCAACACCATAAGGTTGCATGGGATGAGGTTGAATCCTGCAAAGTGTACATTCGCGGTGAAAGCTAGAAAATTTCTGGGATTTATGCTTACACAAAAGGGGATTGAAGCAAATCCCGACAAGTGCAAGGTAGTCCTAGAAATGAAAAGCCCGACTTGTCTAAGGGAGGTCCAGCAGTTAAACGATTGACTTGGAGCTCTCTCCAGGTTCTTGGCAGGATCAGCATTAAGATCCCTACCAATTTTCTCTATACTAAGGAAAGGATGCCAGTTCGAATGGACTCCTGAGTGCGAAAAAACATTTCAGGAGTTCAAAAGGTTTTTAAGCCAACCTCCCATTCTAACCCGACCTCAAGTCGGGCCGGGGAAGAACTCGTCCTGTATTTGTCCGTAGCAAACAAAGCTGTAGCATCAGCCCTAATACGGGAAGACGAGGTAGGGCAGCATCCTGTATACTTTACCAGCAAAGTTCTACAATGCCCTGAACTAAGGTATCAAAAATTAGAAAAGTTTGCGTATTCCTTAGTAGTAGCCTCACGAAGGCTACGACCTTATTTTCAAGCGCACACAATAAGGGTACGAATGAACCAGCCCATGAAGCAAATCCTGCAGGAGACAGATATTGCGGGTAGAATGGTTCAATGGGCAATAGAGCTTTTCGAGTTCGATTTAAAGTACGAAACTCGGACGACGATCAAAGTCCAATGCCTCACCGACTTCGTGGCGGAATACGCAGGAGACCAAGAGGAAGCCTCCACTGTGTGGGACCTATATGTGGATGGATCCTCGAACAAAATCGGAAGCGGTGCTGGCATAATACTAGTTAACTAAGAGGGAACCCGAATAGAAGTCTCCCTCAAATTTGAATTTCCCGCTTCCAATAATCAGCCAGAGTATGAAGCCTTGATTGCGGGATTGAAGCTGGCGGAGGAAGTCGGCGCAACCAAAGTAGTTGTGTTCAGCGACTCTCAGGTGGTGACCTCCCAAATAAATGGAGAGTACCATGCCAAAGACCCCAACATGAAGAGGTACCTAGACAAAACCTTAGAGCATCTTAGGCGTTTTGCAGAGACCGAAGTTAAACACATAACTTGGGATCTCAATAGCAGCGCAGACGCCCTCTCCAAGCTAGCTAGTACCAAGTCAGGAGGGAACAATAGAATCCTGATACAAAAAACTCTCCAAGAGCCCTCTGTCTCAAAACAGAGGCCAAACAAGACGTCCTTGAAGTATCTGGATTAGGCCTCTGATGGATGAACCCACTAATCGAATACATGAAATTTGACATCCTACCCAAAGAGGAAAAAGAGGCTAAGAAAATCTGAAGGGTAACACAGAATTACACCTTGGTAAAAAATATCCTCTATAAAAGGAAAATATCTACACCACTGCTGAAGTGTGTCCCGACCTCAAGGACGGTTGAAGTACTAGAAGAGGTCCACAATGGTATCTGCGAAAACCACCTCGAGGCAAGATCATTAGCCAGAAAACTCATCCGAGCTGGGTTCTACTGGCTGACCATACAGAAAGATGCCACCGAGTTTATAAGAAGATGTCAGCCATGCCAAATGCATGCGAACTTCCACGTCACTCCCCCTGAGGAGCTCATTAGCATAACTTCTCCATGGCCCTTCGCCAAATAGGGATTAGACCTACTAGGGCCCTTCCCCAGGTGCCTGGACAAGTGAAATATCTAATAGTGAGAGTAGACTACTTCACGAAGTAGATAGAAGCAGAACCATTAGCAACAATCACAGCTCAGAGAAGTCAGAAGTTCTTCTACAAGAACATTATCACTAGGTATGGGGTTCCCCATTCCATCACCACGGATAATGGGACTCAGTTCACCGACTCCACCTTCAGAAACCTAGTAGCCAGCCTGAAGATCAAGCACCAGTTTATCTCGGTAGAACACCCACAAGCAAATGGGCAAGCCGAGGCGGCTAACAAAGTCATACTGGCTGGACTGAAGAAAAGGTTACAAGAAGCTAAGGGAGCATGGGATGAAGAACTCCCTCAAGTACTATGGGCTTATCGGACTACACCTCAAGCTGTCACAGAAGAAACACCCTTCCGACTTGCTTATGGCATAGAAGCCATGATACCAGTTGAGATCAATGAGCAAAGTCCAAGGTGATCTTCTACGACGAGGTTGGCAACATACAGCGACACAAAGAAGAACTTGAGCTACTCCTTGAAGTCCGAGAACAAGCCCAGATAAGAGAAGCAGCGCTGAAGCAAAGAATGACAAACAGATACAACAAAAAAGTCATTTGAAGAAGCTTCACTCCAGACGATCTGATCCTAATCAGAAACGACATTGGAGTTAACAAATCTGGAGATGGAAAGCTTGCTGCCAACTGGAAAGGGCCATACAAAATTAGTGAGGCCCTAGGAAAAGGCTACTATAAGGTGACCGACTTGAACGGCACCGAACTACCTAGGTCGTGGCATGCTTGTAATATGAAAAGGTACTACAGTTAAAAGCGAACTCTACTCCCTGATGTACTCTTTTTCCCGACTTCATGGTTTTTTTCCAAAAAAGAAGAAAGGGTTTTCCTGAAGGGGGTTTTAACGAGGCATCAAAGTGGAGGCTAAGGGGCAACAATTCTTAAACCCCTTAGTAGCAAAAGGTACCTATACAAATAAATAAAAGATCTATCTCTTCGTAAATTCCATTAAGTTATTTTTTTTACGAAACGCGCCGACTTAAGCTCGACAAAACGTAAAAATCCCATGACCGACCTAAGTGGTCGTCAGGATAAAACAACGAGGCACAAGTCGGTGTAAAGAGGTTATAAAAGTTGATCATGTAACTCGGAAGAATAACGACTAACAAGTCGTAAAACCAAGAAAAACAAAATGCATTGCAAAAATAGCCTAAGTTACCCACAATTCAAATAAGAAAGTTTGAGTTCACAAGGAATACAAAAATAGATAAAAGAAAGCCATTCATAAGGCAGAAGTTGTCCCAAGTCTTTTCAAAGTCAAAGAAAACTCAGACAAATGCACAGCCTGCCCAAAGACAAGAGGCTTTCAGCAAAAAGGTTAAAAAGGGTGTTTTGGAAAAACCTAAAAATGAGAACAAAAAGCATGCACACACCAGATATAATTTAAACCCCTTATCCAAAAAAGGGGAGCAAAAAATTAAAGGTGTTTTTTGTTAACGGCCATAAAAGGCCAGGAAATGTCAGAAACCAACCATCACAAATAAAATATAAAATTGTTTAAAAACAAGGGGCCCACAGGCCGGGCCCCAGTAACCAAATATATTAGTTGGGAGGAAGATCAGCACCACCAGAAAGAAGGACCATTGCCACTAGAAGGAGGACCAGCAGGGAGAGAAGTCGGAACAACAACAGGGGAGGACGGAGCAGGTTATTCAAGACCTTGAGAAGGAACCCCCGAAGAACTCGGAAGGTCCCTTTGTCGCGGAGGAGACTCTATTATTTTTTGCCCCCGAGTCTTCAAGTCGGAATCTGTCTCAGGTTGGGGAGGAGAGACAATGGCCCCATCCACCACAATCTTGTCGGGGTCAAGGGGAGAAAGGTCCAGGTCGGGAGCAATGACCCCGACCTGCTCCTTGAAAACCTTCCAAGCCTCCTCCGCACCTTCGGTCACCGAATCCTCTAAATCCTGGAAGGCCTCCCGACAACCTTCCAGCTCTTTCTTCAAGTCAAGGTTCTCTCCAAAGAGCCTGACGTGGTTATCCTCCGCCTTCTCCTTAAGGCCCTCCGCCATAGCACACTGGCCTATTAACTTCTTCTCCCTCTCCCGAAGCCGATCCCTCTCCCCCTTCAACTCGACGACCTCCTCCTTTAGCCTCTTCTTCTCCTCCTGATAAAGGAAAATCCTCCCCTCAAGCTCCTCCACCTTTTGGGCAAAACCCAAAGAGCTAAGGAGATTCTTCTCCAAAATATCAAGGAGTTTGGTACACATCCCAGCTGCCCGGACACTCACCTAAACTATAACATTGAGATGGTTCCGAACCATAGCATCATCCATATTGATTGACGTATGGGGAAAAACATGGTTCCAGACAAATTGAGAACCATCGAATGTAGAAGCCCTAGAAGAAGAGCCAGAAGTCTTACGCTTCTTCTTCTCGAATTCAGGGGAAGATCGGGGCGGAGGGGGAGGAGAAGAAAGAAAATAAGCAGAAGAAGAAGATACCATTATGGGACGAGAGGATGTCCCCAAGTTGTGAGGAGGAGGAGGGGGAGGAGGAGGAGGAGGAGGAAGAGTGCCAGCAGCCCTTGCCGCGTCCACCCGCGCCCGAGACCTCTTCCTGGCGTCTTGGACCTTCTGGTAGGAGGAGTTAGAAGCTTTCTTCACCATTTTTGAAAAAGAAGAAAGCAAAAAATTAATCCACATATCAAAAGAAGTCGGAAATAATAAACTCAAAAAGAATTCAAAGTCGGAAGCAATGAAATCAAGTCGGAGAAAATCAAAAAACAACAACAAAGTCTACCTATTTGGGTCCGAACAAAACTCGGGGACCCTTGAAGGAATTTTTTTGTGTCCAGATAAGGGGCCCTTCTCCAAACTTCTCGAAAGAACCCCACAACAAGATTTTCAACTTCGTCCAGATCATCCGGACCATACTTCTCCACAGGAGAAGCCTCTAACCAATAAAGGGAAAAGCAAGGAGAAGAATATTGATCCAGGAAAAAGGGATGGTGACCTTCTACGGCTTGAACTTTGAAAAAGAAGTTTTTAAAATCATGGAAGGACTCATCAAAAAGGTTGAAAATTTTCCGGCCTTGAATAGCTCGAAAAAACACCCACTGCTGCTTATTGTTTTGCCCACTGAAGGGCTTGGTCATAATAAAAAGATAAAAGAATATTCTCAAAGAAGTCAGGAAATCCAATGCCTGGCTGACAAGTTGGTAAATCTTTAGGAAACCCCAAGAGTTGGGGTGAAGCTGGGTAGGAGCGACGCGGCAGTGAGACAAAACAGCTATCTCAAAATCAGAAAAAGGTAGAAAAACTCCTAGGCGGGTAAAAAGGCTTTCATACATAAAAAAGAAATGAGGGTCCGCATCAGAAGCCCTCCCAAAACAAACCCGGTCTTCTGGATCCGGGGCATTCAATTCATATTTTGGCTCATCCTCATCAAGAACGCAGATCCTATGGTGGGTACAAAGATCAGTAATGTGGTCGGTGTCTACTAAGGGGTTCTCCCCAAGAACGGTGTCATCCATCCACTGTAAAAGAGACTCTAGAGAAGACATCTTTTTCTAGTAAAAGGGTGACGAAACCTACAAAGAAAAAGGGGAAGGATCAAAAACAGGGTCTCTAAAGGGCCTAAAGCAAGTTCCTCAATAAAACAGAGTTACTAGACCTACAGTCAGACGCATCGTAAACACTCCTTTAAAACAAAACATGCAAATAAGAGCATTTCATAAGAGAGGGGAAGGAAAAGAACTGACCTTTACTTTCGGAGAGGATCAAGCGCGACAGCAAGCACTCGAAGAAGGAAGAAGCTTTCTTTCGAACGAAGAGTGTAAGTTAAAAAGTTTTCAGAAACGAAACAAAGAAAGAGAGGGAAAAGTATTTATAAACACGCCGGGGGCATAATGGTAAATCGACGTGATTATTAAAGAGATGCGCTATTACCAAGGTAACTGCTCCCCACGTGTAAATATGAAACCTCTAACGGACGCGACGTTTGATTAGACGCGACTGTTGAGAAATTTTGAATCACGTCGGCTTTGAAAAATCACGTCGGCTACAAGACCGAGCTCAAATACTCGAACTCAACTCTTAAGCAAAAAGAGATCGGACTCGAGTAGGGGCACTGTTCATACCCTGGCCCAACACTAAGGCCCAGGTCCACATATTGGCCTCCCCGTATAGCCAACCTCTACAGAAGTGGTCGGAGTCAACACAAGCTCCCCCCAAGGAAGTTGGGATCGAAGATTAGCTAGCAGATAACACTTATTCAAATAAGTAACTGCCCCTAAAATCTCTCAACCCACTTCCAGGAGTCATGTTTCAACTTCCCTAAGATAAAGATACGGTTATCCTCCTTAAAAGGGGGAACTACTCCAACGGTGGTTATTGTTTCACCACTATAAATACACTGACACCCCTCAGGTATCTCTAAGTTTCAATACTCTCTAGACCTGCTTAGGCCCCTACTGACTTAAGCATTAGAGTGTCTTTGCAGGTACCACCCCCCTTCTTTCCTACACAGTAGTCGAACGGAGGCTCCCTGACGCTAAGCAAGTCGGAGACTTCCTTCTTCAGACGATTGGGCCAACCTAGCGAGTCCAGCCCACTAATCTTCGGTTACCCAACGTAACAATAATGTTAAAAAATTAGGATAAGAGAAATTTTAAAAAATTAAATATTTATAAACAGATAAAATTATTGGGAGAAAATAACACAAAAAAATAATTAGAAAAATAAATTTTAGGACATTATACACCCATATGACAAAATACATAGCTTTTGGTTCAATTTAAGTGATGTTGTTATCATTTTTTTCGGAGGCTCTAGACATGCTCGAATACTCGCCGACACCTCTCCTTCCAAATATTCCAATCTATAATCAAAACCAGTCGAGCTCTATGAGAGTTTGTTCTCTGAAGTCCAATTTGTAACACTGAATCCCTCCAATAATCGAAGAACAAAAAACAACTAGAGTCAGAAATGAGATAAGTCAAAGAACTCTTCTTCCACACTAGAATAGCATCTCCACAGAAAAATAGACGGTGCATGAATGATTCTGGAGCTGACTTTCAGATTGGACAAGTTGCCGAAATAGATGGGAACCACTAGTAGATGAGAAGCATAATAGGAAGCTTACCATTGAGGATTTTTCACGCAAAGAGCAACATCTTGTGAGAAATTTTTAACTTTCATAAATGGCTCCAAACTGGCCCTCTGTTGCATGATGTTCGAACAAAATTCAATAAAAGTACGGTAAAATTGGTAAGCAATCCATGCAACATCATATGTTTTTGCTCTATTCATCACCTATTGAATTGTGTCTTCATCTTCTCTCGGGGTTATGGAGAGGATTCGCTGAGCAATTTTTGGAGGAGAAATATTTGAGATTAATGCTTGGTTCCACTGTTTATTTGACAGAAACAAGTCCTTTACCCATAATAGATGGTAACTATCTGGTAGTAGTGCCATAGATGGTAGTAGGAGGGAGCCATAATTCATTGAAGATTCAGATATCACAAAAACTTACTTTTCAACTAATGTCTTTCTCTACAACTTTGCCTCTCTTCAAGAATATTTTGCCAACTTCGAGAAAGTAAAGTTCCTACTTCTGCTGTAAAGATAGAATTAAATTTAAAGTATTTACCTTAAGTATTATAGAAAGAAGAGAGTTAGGTTGAGTCGCGATTTTCCAACACTGTTTATCCAAAAGAGTCAGGTTTTGAGTCCTGAGATCTTCAAAAACAAAGCCCGCCTTCTTTTTTTCGCCTAATCATCTTATCCCAACTAATCCACATCATTCGCCTTTCAGAACTTTTTTGCCCCTACCATAATTGGGTAATCAGTATTAATCTCAAATCTTTTTTCTCTAGAAATTGCTCAGCAAATCCTTTTCATAATCCCAGGAGAAGGTGAAAACATAATTCAATGCGTAATGAATAGAGCAAAAACATATAATGTTGCATCAGGATACAGGATTGCTTACCAATTTTACCATACCTAAATTGAATTTTGTTCGAGTTTCATGCAACGGAGGTTAGTTTGGAGCCATTTATGGAAGCTGAAAATTCCTCACAAGATTTTGCTCTTTGCGTGGAAAATTCTCCATAATAAGCTTCTTGTTCTACTTCTCATCCACCAGCGGTTCTCATTCACTCTGACAACTTGTCTAATCTGCAAGTCAGCTCCAGAATCACTCATGCATTATCTATTTTTCTGTAGAGACGCTAATCTAGTGTGGAAGAAGAATCCTTTAGCTTCCCTCATTTCGGACCATAGATGTTCCTTTTCTTCAATTGGTGGAGAAATTCGGTATTACAATCTAAATTTCAAGAAACAAGCTCTTTGAGAACTCGACTGATTTTGATTATAGTTTGGAATATTTGGAAGGAGCGGTGTCGGCGGGTTTTCGAGCATGTCCAGGAGCATTCCAAAAAAGTGCTAGCAACATTGCTTAAGTTGAATCAGGAGCTATTTATTTTGCCTTATGTATGGTGTTCTAAGATTTCTTTTCTATCTATTTTTCTATGTTATTTTCTTCTTACAATTTTACCTATTCGTAAATATTTGAGTGCTGACTTTTTGACATTATATTTATTTTGTTATTGAATAAAATACCACTATTATCTTTGAAAAAATATGGTTTCAAGAGAATAAAATAGCTTACAAAACTGCAATCCATAAAATTTTGACACGTGAAATTTAAATTTTTATATATTATATCATATTTATTCAAAGTATAATATTTTTTTTTCAGTAGTACGTTGTGTGATGTTATCTTGTTGTAGTATTATTTTTTTCTTTCCTATTTTTGGTCAACTATGTAGAGTGCATTATCTATATGGTTTGCAGTTTGTACGTTTTTTTCCTTTTTTTGGTATGGGTAAGGGCCAAAAAACCTAGTCCAAATACACAAATAAGAGAGGAAGGGATTTCTTTTTTTTTTTTTAGTTTCCCACGGTATCCCTCAACCCGGCAGGTCAAGGAAGTGGAATTATGAGCTACAAAATGGCTTAATGAGCCCAACAGCAATGAGGTCTAATTACAGAATTAGGCTACAACAAGAATACAAAAGTACAGACGGTCTTTCTGATTGTTGGGCCCAAGATTGGGGTTGTCCAACCCAATAAAAAATCTTTTCAAAAAAACAAAAGAAAATACAAATACTTCTAAATTCTGAACCTTATATAAATACAGAGTTCCATACCATACCAGCCTTCTAATCGAGGTTAGCTAGAATACGATAATAATCTAAATATTTTAATTAAAGACTGAAAAAAATATTTTACTAAGGAGTAATAGATGATAATAATTTTTTAAATAATAATAAAAATTTAATTTTTATATACTTGTATAAATGAACATGTTCATTCCAAGAAATTGGTTACATGGTGTGATCCTTTGATGAAAGCCACAAGCAAGGTTCTTGGTGGCAACTTCATGTTCAATTCTCCTTCTCCAACCTACAGTACATGGTTTGTGCCTTATGCTACTCACTACTCTCACTCCTATGAAATCAAATAATTTTCATTGCTTATTATTTTTTTTAAAAATGGAGAATTTCATGTTCAAATCACACAGCTCAACCTGCTTCCTTTCACTTTCACACGCATCGAACTCAACCAGTAGAACCTCTCATCATCTTTTGCCCTTCTTGTAAGAATAGTAATTAATTAATCGCTTAATTAATTAATTTAATTGCCTAAAATAGATTTCAAAAATTTTGAATACTAATTAGAAAAATTAAATATAATTTTTGGACTTAATAGATTTTTCTTAGTTGAAAAATGTAATTTTCTGTAGAAAATTGTGTACAAACACGTATCAGTAAATTAGTCGGCAGTATCGGCTTAAATCTATCCAATACTGTGTGGGAGCGGTAAAAACAGTAGAAAATTTTATAAAAACATTTAAAGTTGAAAATCAGACGCTAATTTTAAAAGTTTGGCCCAAAAATTGGAAAACGGGCTAAAAACGCTAACGGATTAGACCAGACCCAAATTGGACCCAAGCCCAACATACATAAACACTCACATGCACCCATTTCAGCTCATAAAACACTTGCATGAGAGTGAGAGCTGCTAAAGTAAGAAGAAAGCAAAGGTTTCACCAAACACTATTCACCTTCAACTTCATTCAATCATAACTCGAGCTACGGTGCTTCGATTTGCATGCCGTTTGCGACTACGCGAAACTCTCACTGAATCCGTCACTTATAGCGAAGTATTGTGGTAAGATTTTCGAAAATTTCTGTCCAATTTTCAGCCATTATGAATTTCAAAATTTTGGGTTTTGGTTTGAGTGGATTTTTGTGATTTTGGGTGTTTAGGTACACTCTAACACTTGGTTTCTATTGAGTTTTGTCCTAATCAACTGTGAATAAGGTAAGCTTGCTCTTATCCCTTGTGAAACTATGTATTTAGGAACCTTAGGTATTGATTTGTGGTAAATTAATGTGTATAACTTGGAAATTTTGATTGTTGATGCTTGTTGGAGTTGATTGGTGGATTGATTGATGCTTGGAGCTTGAGGAATGGATTAGATTGCAGTCATATTGGTGGTTTAGTGCATATTGGAATTGGTCAAATTATGGTTTTGGTTTTCTCTATGTAATATATAATATTTCTGGACACTTAGGCTAGTGGACCTTAGGATAGGATTGAATTGATTGTTGGAATTTGTTGAAATGACGATGTATGATGATTTGATGAATTTTGATAATTTTGATGAACTATGTTGTTATTGTTGGTACATGGTGTTGAATATTGAGATTGAGGTTGAATAATGCTAATTACGATGATTGGTAATGATAGAATAGTATTTGATGAGTGTGTTGGTTGAGAAATGGTTTTAGCATGAGAAATTTGATGATTGGGGTTGAGAATTATGAGGATAGTGTATTGTAAGTGGAAATCTGGTAAGAGTGGTGATTTGAGACAAAATGGTAAGTTCTGATGTGAATTGATGTGTGTTGTGGTTTGGAGTTGGTTTAGTTCAAAGTTTTGAAAATTAGAGAACCTTGTTGGATTTTGTGAAACTTGATTTTTACCGAACTTTGGTGGATCATAACTTGAGCCTCAATTTTCGAAATTGATTGTTTGTCTTAAATTGAAGTTCATTAAAAGATCTTTAAATTGATATAAAGTTTGAGGAAAATGTAGTTTTTTAGAGGAAGTTATGAACGTTTAAAGTTTGGTGTTTAAAACTGAAATTCTACAGATTTGAACATTGTCTAAGTCTGGTGAGGGTTGCATACGCGACACAGTGCACACGACGTGAGGATTCCATTTGGGTTGGACATTTTGTGTACGCAGACACTGCATGCGTACGCGAATTATCAGAATTTTGACCCTTGCGTACGCGAACTTTAACACGCGACGCAAGCATCCCATTTGGGTTGGGGCACTCACGTACACGAGCAAGAGGTTGCATACACGACCGCCTATTTTTACCCTTGTGCATACACACGGCAGGGGTGTGCGTATGCACAACCCCTGTTTTGCTGAAAATTTGTTTTTCTTCGTTTGCAAAGGTTCTCTAGCTTTTCAAACATTCTTTAAGTGTCGTTTAAGAATACTATATAGTGCTTAGGTCCTAATATTACTAAAGATGAGTTAGTGGCTTAATTTAGGAAATTTCTGTATGAATTTAGAAGAATGAGACTTAGGTTTCTGGAGTACTGAGGATGGATTAGTTGAGTGAGATGGCGGAGCACTGTAACAATGATTAATGTGATGAGTTGTGGAATTACGGGTTGATGATGTTTGAGATGAGTCTATGACTCGGGATTAAATGATGACTTTACTGAGTAATAAGGATGATTTCTGAAAAGTTACTGATATTGTTGAGACGTTATACGCCTGGCAAGGACGGTGGTTAATCCCGCTTGTCGAGGTCGCGACTGCGGCATAAGGATGGTAGTTAATCCCGCTTATGTTGAGATGTGAGGTCTGTGGCTAAGTATCCCGCTCGCATCCTTTCGAGTCACAAGAGTGAGTCGGACACTATATTCTTGGGAAAGTGAGCCGGGCACTATATCCCTGGGGGGGTTCCCATTTATATTCGTGACTGAAAGGCGACATTCCCATTGGAATGTATCGAGTTGGCAGTTGAACCGACAATGTGATATCACAGCCAAATAGGACAAGCATTCATCATGTGCATATTCTATATGTTTGCTTGCTTTACCGACTTGTATTGTTTGTCTTATTGTATAACAAGCTTAATTACTTTTTGATATACATGATTATACTTGTATTTTACTTGTATTGCTATTACTTGTATTTTTTACTGGGATTGAGGAGGTTCGGAAGGCGGCGGTGATGAAATCACATGTCAGTTAGGCTAGCGAAGACTGTGGGACAGCAGTGTAAATATTAGATTAGATTTTCCTAAGTTAGATGGCCTGTTTAAGGATTTGTTTATTTATTTTATAAGCTTGAATATTATGATTGATGTGAAGTTCTAGGATTGCCTCTATCGTCCTGGAATCTTATATCTTACATTACTGGACACTGTTATTATACTGAGAATCTCCGGTTCTCATACAATATTCTGTTGTTATTTTTCAGATGCAAGTCGCAACCCACCTCGATGAGTTACGTGATGGTGACAGAGCGTAGGATCTTTATCATATTTGTTAGTCATTTTGGATATTTTGTTTAGTACTTTCACTTTTGAATCTTTATTTACCTTAGAGGCTAACTTTGAGAGAGATTATGTATATGCTGTTTTAGCTTTCAGAACTCTGTTATGTCTGTATATACTAGTCGGCCTAAATTCTACGAGCTTCGGCTAGTACTCTATGCCTATTATGCTTTTATATCTATATATATATACTTTGTTATTCTTTACCTGTATCTTATCCTTTCATTTTAGCTTCGTGTGAACTATTGCACTTTTGTAACTATGTTTTTGATCTTATTTCTTTATCGGGCTTCTAGAATTACTATCTTTTTCTATATATACATGTATAATATTGTATAAGTCTTAGAATTGTCATAACTTTTAATTATCTTTTGTTTTACAGCATGAAATAAGGTTTAAGGTAATTAGGGTGTTACACTTCCAATTCTACCCCTCACCTTCAAGCCCCCCTTTCAGGCTCAGGCTCAGGCTTAGGCCCAGAGTAATAATAGCATCATCATCATCATCTACATCTAGCTCCAAGTCCAAGGTTCTCAATGGCCTTCGAGTTGACAATGTTGGACGATGACAACAGGAACAGGAAGCTCCTCCTGTTTCGACTTCCCAGGATGCCTCCAAAATTGTTGGAATTTGGCCACCTTGAAATTCCTCAGAGATACAAGCTCATCAGAACCACTTCCCTTGCCTTTGTTATCTGTAACATGGATAAGGTTTTTATTCTACTTTTACCAAAGTTAGCTACTTGATCATAGTTCATATTGATAGGTGTAGTTATTTTCCTTTATTTTCTTATCAAGTTGCTAAATTTTGTAATTGCTTACATGAACATGCCATAGTTAATAATTTTTTATCAAAAAAAACCTTTCTAAGAGTTGCATCCATGAAAAGCATTTGTTTTTGGCATGGCCAGGTGAACTTGAGCATTGCCATAATTCCAATGTCACATCAATTTGGGTGGAATTCATCCATGGCTGGGTTGGTTCAATCCTCATTCTTCTGAGGTTATGCATTGAGTCAATTGGCGGATTGGCTAGCCAAGATATTTGGTGGCAGGTTAATTACCTGAGGCAAAATCAATTTTAAGGATACTTTTATTTGAGGCATGATCAAATTGAGACATCTAAAATTATCTTTGTATCTTACTATATTTTTAATTAAATTATTTTTTAATAATTTTTTGATCTATTGTTGACAATTAGCTCCATCTGTAATTTGTTTTTTTTATGAGAATTGGTTGAATAAATCAGATGTTGAAGCTTTGTAGAGATGGATAATGATCGGACAATTATTCCATTTACAGTTGACACTAAAGATTTTAGTTTGGATTTTGGGATTATGAAGTTTCCTTGTTATATTTTCACAAAAATTCTTGAGGTTGGAGTACTGGTATGGTCAGTGGCTACAACTTTTGTTCCTCTTGTTACTGGATATATGCCTGGTTTACTATGTCAAGGATTTTGGTCAGTAATTTTTTCTATTTTTTCCTGTACTTTTTACTTATTAACACATACTTTATGATATACGATTCATGTAGCTTATTTTATTTAGTGGGATAAGGCTTAATTGTTGTTGCCAATTTGCCACAATGTATCTAATTTTTTTAGTGTCAATTATGTGCATAAATCCTTGATTTGTCTCACATATTTTCATGGCTTTGATATATTTATCTTTACATTGAATTTTCTATCTGCCATACTTAAAGTGTATTTAGTGTGTATGTACAGTAACGTCTATTTTAATTACGTCTTGATTTTTATTCAGCACTCTTACTAACTGTCTTAACTCTTAAGTGTGTGTTTAGATTTTAGGTTGGACAAACTGTAGTTTGAATAGAAGTGATTTTGTAAAATTGATTTTATAGAATTGATTTTGAGTAGAAGTAAGTTTGTGCCAACATGATTTATGTTTGACAATTTTTACTAAAATTGATTTTGATAAAATAAATATTATTTGGATAATATTAATTAATAATATGATATTAAATTATAATATTATCTTTTTAAATATATTTAATCTTTTTTATAATTTTTTTGTATATTTTTTATATTATATAATATTTTTTATAGTAATATATTTTAGTATATTAT
>NC_029789.2:6361312-6370668 GCF_000816755.2 Arachis ipaensis | reverse complement strand
AAGTTATATTTTTATTATTATTTATGATTAATTTTTTATTTAATTTATCATTTCTAATAGAAATAATAATACATATTATAAAAAATTAAAATTGTAAACAGTGCACAAAAATTAGAATAATTGTTTTAATATTCTCAATATTTATTTAGAGAAAATTATGAAAAAACTAATAATAACTAACAACAAATCTAAACGTAAGTTGAGTAAACGTGTAGAAGCTGTAATTTCTTGCTTCTATTGAACAAGCTTTTGGGATGCAGAATCACGTTAACATTCAAAGAAGAAAAATTGCCAAACATCAAAGAACAACGTTCAAAGCATTAAAACGCATTTTTATTATACATCCAGATTAGAATTGGTGAAGGTGTTTTTATTATTTATAAATTGAAATTAGAATCAGCATTAAAACTTTATACATTGACTCAATAATTTTCAATCAACTAACAGTTCACCTATATTTTCAATTTTTTATACATTAATCTCGAATAAAATGACCTACTTTTGACTCTTAATATATGATTTTAGTTTGACAAAATCATTATTTTTGCAACGAAAATTGACTCATGCATTTAATCTAACTTTTTTTACAATATTTTTAAATAAGCATGTAAAAAGGTGGAGAAAAATAATACCTTTTTCAATTGAGAAAGTATAGGGAGCTAATGACCTAAGCGTACAATGTGTACAATGAAGGTTTGAAAAGTATTAGATATATTATTATTAGTGTTACATTATCCTGTCAAGTTACGCTTTTGGGATGAGTGGTTTAAGGATATGGTATAAGAATTCCAGATCCGGAAGGTCAAGGGTTTAAACCTTGGTGAACCCAAAATTAGCTTTTTATAACATGAGATGTTTATTATCCTTGGTATCCGGATGGGTATCCCTGGTATCCGGATGGTTATTATGCATAGTATAGGTGATGTTCATTTGATTCATAAACCAAAGATCTAGCCCATTGTACACATTGTACACTTAGGCCATTGGCTCCCTAACACTACTCTTTTCAATTTATTTTACCTTTTTTCTATTTATGTAAAAAATTCTAAAGAAAAAAAAGTATTACATTGAAACTAAATATTTTATATGACATGTATATAAAGTTGGTGATGCGCTAATGAATAGCAACTTAGTTTGCTATTTAAAATGTAATAGTCGAAAAAATCATAAAGACTTATCAACAAAATATACTTAATAAAAATACCAATTATACACTCATACAGAAATACAACTTATGTACTTTAAAGTTATAAGTAGTTTTATTTAATTATTAGAAAAAAATAAGGATTAAGTATGATTTTGGTCCCTAAGTAGGAGCTGAAAATTTTTTTGTCATCAACTTTTTTTTGCATACAAAATCAATCCTAAAGTTTAACTTAATTTTAAAATGGTCTTTCGAACAATTATACGCTCACCCCCTATCACAATTTCGTCATCTCCTTTCTGCTTCTTCATCTTCTTCATCCTTCATCTTCTTCATTCCTGTTTAGTGATTTCCATATTCAAGATTCAAGCCAAACCAAAAACAGAGATTCACCCAATCAACAGAGCATGACATTGCAACAACATCAACATATCCAAAATCTATATCATCAGTAGACAAACTCCATCTTATATTTTAGGCCAAATCAGAATCACCAAGCAACAAATAACGAGAAAATTACACAGAAAATTCCACAACAAATTTCACACAGAAAAAGAAGAAGAAGGATAGGATTTAAATTTACTAGTTCAACCACAGCAGCTACGAAATTATAGATCAAGCCATAATTCAGCAGGGCGAGTGGGGAGGACCAGCGGAACAGTGGTGGGCGGTGAGGGTCGTCGAACATCGGCGAGGACTCGGGAAGCAGTGACGAGGGCGGCGAGAACCAGAAGCGGCGGCGAGGACTAGAAGCACCGGCGGCAGTGGAGGACACGAATCCCTTCAGCTCGCGCATCGCTCTCTCTCTTTGCGGTTAGCGACGGTGGCTCAACGGCGACGACAAGCCCAGTACGACAACGCGGCTCAACGGTGACAACGAGTCCAGGACGACGGCGGCTCCTCCTCCCCCCTCCCGGCCCGCTCTGTTTTCTTTCTTTCTTTATTTTTTTTAATTTTATATTTATTTTATATTTTTTAATCAAGGGTAATTTAGTAATAAAAAATAAAATTTTGGTAAAAAAGACGATTTTAAAATTAAGTTAAAATTTTGGGACGATTTTGTAAGTAAAAAATGATTGGGAACGGAAAAAATTTTCAATCCTTACCTTAAGGACCAAAATCGTACTTAACCCAAAAAAATAATTTCTACTGTAATTTTTTAATGGTTATAATTCTTTATAAATAAAGAGTTTTAAGATAAGTGAAAAAATTGAAATTGTTTGACACATTATTAGAAAAATGTTGATTATCGTTGGATTTTTTATTAAAAAAACGAATAAAATCTAATGATAATTATTTACCTTTGAAAGGAATTAGTTAATATAAATTTTGTCAGTAAATATTTACCGTCTGCGACGAATTATCTACTAGAAAAATTATTTGGTTACCGACAGATATTTTCGATAGTAATGTTAACACCTCAATATGTTGTTTTCCGCACGATTATTATCAGATTATTTTTTTGATAAAAACAACCGTAATGTCAATTTTCTTGTTAAAAAAATTATAAAATAAATGGTCAATTTTTAATTTCTTATTTAATTTTTTTCATATAATTAATAATCAAATAAATTATCAAATATTTAAATAAATTACAAATTAAATAAATTAAATAAGGAGATCACTTTAATAAATACACTTAAAATGTCTTTTTTTAAAGACGTTTATACGTGTCATTTTATTATTGGACATCTTTATTAAATCGGTTAATAATTTATTTTTTAATAAACTAGAACAAAATTGATTTATTATAGTAATAATAATAAATCCAATGGTCCGCATTACAATTATTAGACCTGATTTAATCCGATCGAATTACATAATCTAAACTGAATATCTTTAAAATTTTTTATAAAAAGATAAATATATCCCTAACTTTTTGTTTTGCGGACATTTAAATCCCTAAAAATTTAAAAATATAATTAAATTCCTAAAAAAATTAAATTTATTATTATTGTAATAAAAAATCAAATTTATTTAAATTTGTTAAGAAATTTAAAAATAACTAGTTCATTAATACGTCCAATAATAATGTGATATGTACACGTAAACGTCTTTACAAAAAGACGTTTTACGTGTCTTTACGGGAGCATCTCCCATTAAATAAATACAATAAAACCAAATACTAATCTATGTAGATCTAGTCGTCCTTTAACAACCATGGGCTCATATAAAACAGATGAACGAACAGAACGAGTGTGTAAAGTGTTCACGCATCTACAAAGTACAGAGACTAAGCCCAAGCCCATAAAACATGTAGCTCAAGAAGAAAAAAAAAAATGTATTCTAATGGTTGGTGTAAGGCTGAAGCGATAGTATTTGCAGTGGGGTTGGCGCAGCAGAAATGAAAAGGACGGATAGGGTTATCGCTTCCACGAAAGAAAAAAAACAAAATTGTAGCTGCAATAGGAAACGGAATGGGAGTTTCTTAACCTCATAATCTTATCCCTCTAACTTCTATCCCTTCTTTCCATATAGATATTGAGCTGGAAGGTGTTATCGGTAATTTGGGGGTTAATGGAGCTGCAAGTGTTGGAGAAGGGTTTTGATTATGCCCGTAAGAGAAAGAAGTGGGTTTTTATCCTGGGTGCAGTCAGCTTCGCCAGTTATGGCGCTTACAGGCTTTATAACGCGCCTATCGTAGCGCGTAAGAGGATGAAAGTCTATAAGCTTTTTGGCACGCTGATTTCTGTTGCGGAAGCCGTTTCCGAATCCGCAGAAACCGTTGGGATCGTCTCTGGAGACCTCAAGGACTTCTTGCAAACCGATTCCGACCAACTTCCCAACAGCTTGAAGCAGATTTCCAAAATAGCACGCTCTCAGCACTTTGCTGATTCTCTCGCCACCGTCACGCGCTCTGTCACTGAGGGAGTTTTGCGAGGCTATGGAACCGTAAACCCCTCCAACGCCGACCAAACCGGTTCCGCATCGCTTCTTACGGACCGGGTGCTTGACAAAATGTTAACGCCAGCTGGGTCGGGTTTTGCCTCTGTAGTTGTTGGAAGCTTTGCTAGGAACCTCGTACTTGGTTTCTATTCAGGCGGTGCAGGGTTGAATTCGAGGAATGAAAATGGTGTCTCAGGTGCTGATAGATCATCCTCCAATGGTGTCCAAGTTCCGAATTGGGTGGATGTGGTTTGTGGTGATAAGTGTGCGGAACTCATTGGAAATTGCGTTCAGATTTTTGTGAGCACAGCTGTTGCTGTTTATCTTGACAAGACCATGCATATCAACACCTATGATGATTTTTTCTCTGGGTTAACCAACCCAAACCATGAGACTAAAATGAAGAACATGCTGGTGACTGTTTGTAATAATGCCATGGAGACTCTGATCAAAACAACGCACCAGGTGTTGAGAAACCCAAATCCCAGTTTCGGAGAAGATACTCCTTCAAGAATTGAGGCATTAGATGTAGAGACATCATTTGTTGATGAATCCAAACCGGGAAGTGAGTCTGATGATGAGAATGAGAATGAGAGTAGCTGGATCAGCAGGGTCTCATCCACTTTGGCAGTTCCAAGCAATAGGAAGCTTGTTCTTGATGTCACCGGGACGGTGACATTTGAGACTGTTAGATCGGTGATGGAGTTTCTGTTACAGACATTTGTTGAATCCATCAGAACATGTGTTGATGTTGTTCGCGAGGCAATGCTTGAGATTGTAAGATATGCTGCATCCAAATCCTCCGTTATTGTGACAACATGTCTCTCGTTGTGCCTCCACATAATACAACCGGTGGCACTTGGCCTTTGATACCTGCTCATACGTGATTCAAGTCTTGAACTAGCAAAACTTTTATCATAGTTTACTATCTTTATAGTTTATAGTATACCGTACATGGATAAGTTGTGTAAATGAATATGTATTAAAGGAATTATATTGTGAAAATATACATGAATCTTCCTTCCTGCGTTCATGAGAACATCCACTTCAAGGTACGAACTTGTAGAAAACTTGAAATTCATTGGTCTGAGGTGTAATCATTTTCAGATCTATTCCTCACTTGGAATGTTCTTGTAAAAAATAATAAGTATTACTGTATATAATGTTGATCCCATCATTTCTATTGATTGGGTGCCCTATTTATTGCATAAGTTTCATTCCAACCGATGGACAATTGGCCAGTTAAGAATTCGAAAGTAAAGTGCAAACTGCAAATTGAGCATGTGCATAGTATTGGAAAAATTTCAAGTATTGGTGAGCTATTAATCTCAACTATATATATTTTTTATAATTGAGATTAATAACTAAAATTAATGAAATATCATCATTCCTAAAATACTTGAAAGTTGAAACACTTCCCATGCTCCAGACATCACCTGTCAATCACTCCAAGGCAGCTATGCCTCCATGTACAAAAAAATGGCCCATTAAGATATGTTGGGCCGGTTGAATAGAATCTTTAATCAAAATCTATCAATCTATTTCATGTGATCACACCAAATTACACTATCACTAGGATCTATATCCGTACGGGACTATTTAACTTTATTTTATTACAGAGCAACTTTATTTTATCAAACTTATGTTAAATATTTAATATTATTGAAAAATAAAAAATATGAATTTCATTAAAATTTATTATCACATCTTAATAGTAATTTTATAATTTAATAAAAGATGTAGTAAAATTTTTTTTATGTCAAATAAAAAAGAGAATTCAAACATAGGGGATGGTAGCTGGTATTGGTAGGGTAGAAGAAAGACTTTAACATACTAGCGTATAATTTGATGCCTGCGAGCGGCTAGTGGCTACAATCTAGCTCAGGAATTATGCAATGATAACTCCAAATGACCATTCGCAGAAACGAAGGAATAATAATATGCAATGCATGGATCAGCTTCATGGGCTTGGCCGCTTGGGCACATAATAACAACAAAATGCAACTCCAAAAATTTTCGCCTGTTTTTAAAAAATGCCTTACTGCTACTTCATAGGGGTAGCCACTAGCCAGAATATATACTTCATAGGGGTACGCACCAATTTATAGAGCCATGCCATGTGAAATGTTTTCTTTTTTATTATTATTGTTATTTTCTACATCGCCAATACTATTAGTAATCTAGTATGCAGTTAGTGTCATTAATTTCTTTTGAGGTTTTATGCTTCTCTATGAAGGGAAGTCAAATAGAAAGTTTTAAATGACAGCTGAAGTAATGGTAAGTTGAAGCTCAACTGTCAACCAATTTATCAAAACCCCGCAACTACATACTGATCAAGTTACATTGAATACTGGAAGCAGCGCAGAGGACAGTAATAGCTTACATTAAATCTAAAGTTATGGTTACTTCTGCAAGTCAAAGCTCACGTACTTCCTCTTTGTCACTCATAAAAATTAAATACATTCCGAGCAGTATCAATTTATTTCAAATGTCCTCTTATGTATAATAATAGAATTTTTAATTTGTTCACAAAAATAACATATTCAAGTAACTTACTAGCTCTAACTAGCTAGTTAGTTTAGTTTGGCTTATTAGCATATTGTTGTTAGTTTAATAAATCACGTTGACAGAAAAATAAAATAACAATTTAATAAATAATAAGGACCATTAGATTATGGAAGCTAGTTTGTTGTTGAAGATAGACCATGGTCCATAGATGTGGAATTGCCGGAAATGGAATCTATTATATATCAAAACAAACTCTGGCTAGTAGATGCTGATATCTCATCCCAAATTAAAGAAGAAAGAAAGCTAAGCAAATCATGAAGCTAACAACAAAGAGGGAGAGGTGAGATGAGAGTTCAAGGGCGGTTATGATGGTTCTGAGTATAGATATAGTCGAGATGTGCGGTGAGTGTTCTTCTCATCAAGCATTCCTCTGCACCAACACTAAGGCCTTCACACTTGTCCTCTTCTACCTCAACATCATCCTACACATGATATAAATGGACATTAAACACCAATATTAATGCATATATAAATTCAATAATGATTTCAACAAATGAAACCTCATGATGATGGTGCGGTACTACTGTAGCCTCAGGTTCCATGCGTGAGGAGTAGGTGAGGGTGTAGCAGAGGAACAGAACCGTGAAGAACAACCCTGTGCTCATCTTGCTCGCCATGTATTTGTGCTACAACACAGAAAATAAAGTTAAATATGAGAGAATTTGTGTGCTTGTTGAACAAGTGGAGGAGGGAAGGGTATCTATTTATAGAGATAAGGATGTGAATCCTGAATGTGGTGGAAGGTCAAATAGCCTTTATTATTTTAATGGAAAAATCTAGGGCCAGGAATTTTTGTGTTTTCTGGCTAGCACTTAACCATCAAAATAAAAGTGAGTGATCTCTCCCCATTAGATGTAATCTCACACCATTAAAAACATTATTAATGGCCAATTGATGGTTACAAAATACCAAAATTGCTGGCCCCTGTCATTCCTCGCCCTATTATTGTAATAAAACTCTAAATAAAAATGGATAAATGTTTATTCTCAATGTCATTTTTATAACACTCCTACGTTTCCAAAACAACAAGTTTCTCGGTTGAAAATGAAGGATGATTTGCAATTTATATGTATCTTAGTAAAATTTCTGTCTATTTACCTTTTTGTTTGTATTCCCACTCCTAGCATATAATTCGCAAGCATATCTATATTTAGCGTTGATTGATTAAAATTACAATATGGTCATCATCCAAGTGTTCACGTGCTTAAACAAACTAATCACGCTTAGAACCATAAACTTTCAATTCACAGGCGCCATTAATAACAACTACAAAAAATAATTACGTACGAAAGGTATCTCAAATGTCACAGGCGCCATTAATCAGCCTTGCTCCCTGGATTGACTCTGGTGCCTGCAATCTGCATGATGAGTTTGCTTCGATATATAAATACATGTAATTAGAAAATTAAAAAGTAATAATTTAACTCCCGTTTTTTATAACGTGATGTCACTTCATACATAATATTTTTGCATTGTATGTGATCCGTCCCATGTAATTCAGAAATGCCAACTATAACCCGAAAAACTTGTCAAGCAAACAATAAAATTCTTAAGGCCATGTTTGTTTAGAGGTATTATAGAATATTATTAAATTAGTATATTTTGTGTTTATTTATTTCATAATTCACTAACATTTTTTTTACGTTTAACGTTAATAGGGACTAAATTGAAAAAAAAAAATTAACGTATAGGGACCCAATTAAAAGGAAAAAAAGTATAGGGACCTAATTGAAAATTTCGCGAAACTATAGGAACCAACAGAGTAATTAAACCAAAAATTAACAAGAAATATAATTTATTTTTTATTATTTTTGTTTAATTTTTTATAATTATATTTTTTAAATTTTTTAATAATTTATTCTAATTTATTACCAAACAAAATATAAAAATATTAATTTTTGTATTTCTATATTTTGTGTCTTATTGTCAGTGAACTTATACTCCAATTGTAATGGCTGCAAACATCTCAGTACCAAATACATTTTAAAACGATCACATCATTACACTATGATCTATATAATGAAGAAGTCATAATACAACAAAGTACAACTCAAATTACAAAAAATACATTATAAGTACTCTTGAAAAAATACTTTTTTTATTGAATTATTTATTGACTTGAGCATTAAAATATTTTTTATTTTTCACGCTCAATATCCTTTAAATTACGGAGTATACTTTATCAGCAAAAAAAAAAATGAAATTAAACAATCTACTTTTTGATAGGACGAGATATACATCAAAAGATCATCTCAAGTAAAAACAATATATATGTTTACGTGAATTTATAAAAAAAATGGCAATATTTTCTTAAAAATATATATTACCAAAAATATAAATTAAAACAAAACAACAAAAATAAGAACGGTTATAGTCTATTTCAACTCGTAAAAATAAAAACTTACATATTTAAATATCCAATTCGCTTTATTTTAGTCTTAAAGCAGTGACAACTTTAGGTCAAAGGTTTAGTCTAGAAACCAAACGACCGTCAGCATTACAAAAATTTCTTTTAGAAATATTGATAGGCTATAAGATGAGTAATATATTATTTATTTGCATGTTAGTCGTCAATACTTAGTTCTTGGAAAATCTTTTAGTGATTGTGATTTAAGACCAGATGGTATCTACTACACATATATACTATCTATATGTAGACAACTTAATAAGATTAGGAACATCAAAAGTTTATAAAATCTTAATAAATACTACTATATATATCACTAAATACTTACTGTTTCTATATATCTTTCTTAGA
>NC_029789.2:6357925-6361267 GCF_000816755.2 Arachis ipaensis | reverse complement strand
AATAGCTAATCATATATATATATATATTTTGGTTGCCCACGGTATCCCCCAGTCTGACAGGCCAATGACTAATCCGTTGCAGATCGGAGCTCCATTTAAAGATCTGCTGCTGGTCAATGGGTTGCTGCATATACAAAGTGGGATTCGAACCCCCGACACTTGCTTAAGCGGACGAATAAACTGACCACTCGACCAACACAAATTGGTTATAGCTAATCATATCTGCTAATTATCACCAAAATATAAGTGTTTAATTCTAGATCTTACACTAATAGCGCTATCTCAAACAAATTTGATTTGCTGTCTATAATTTATATACAAATAACATTAATAAGATACTATATGTTTAATTAATTGTTTATCAAATTAAAGATTGTAAATAAACATTCTTTCTTTTTCTTGCGTGTGAGAGAGAGAAGCAGAGAAGAGCTCGTGACAAATCCACCCACCCACATTTTAACATTCCATCTTATTGATCACATCTTCAACTAATAATATTATAAAAAGAATTGATAGGTATAGACATTATATACATATAAATAAATAAAGAGAGAGAGATGGAGAATAGAATTTTAATGTCTATTGTTGTCTATACTTGTTTTTTCTGATGCTAAAAGAACTTTGTTCGATTTTGTTGAAGAAATTAGTTACATAGTATATAATAGATAGGTTTCTTGTGTGCTATTTCTTTTTTATGTATAACTTTGCAAGAAAATAGAGTCTAGTATATGCAATTTTGATACTCAAGTCAATATAAGTGTATTTTTTAAATATAAAGCTAAAGGAAATAAAAAAAAAATCTTATTCTAAAATTGAAATAATTCTTTTATAACCAATTGATAACTCTATGATAATCGAAATATAATGTTAAAAAAATAGTTTTTGTCCAAATTATTAATTAATTACAACCGAATTATAATGCCAGTTCATATAGTAATCTTTTCTTTTTCATTCTTTGACAAAAAAAATGTTAGTATTCTAATATATTTAAGTTTCTAACTACAAGACAGTTTAACGAGTCAAGAAGGGAATTTTTTTGTTAAAAAAAGTTAAAACTTTCGGTAGGTAAAGAAAGTGTTGTGTCGGACAAAATATTCTTAAGCTCCTCATAATATTCAAACTATGTTATGGGTCAAAATAAAACTTAACTGTCAACAAAATAATGAGTACCGAGTTTTTGTGTTGACTTCATATGCTAGAATGTTGTTACTGTTACTAAAGCATCAAGGAATATTAACCAATTAAATTCTAAACTTTTTAAAAGGAATATTTGTTAAACAAAAATGTATACATCATTACATATATACTCAGCACTTATATTATTGATTCAGATTCAAAGGATAGTAGTCAATAGTCATTTAATATTATTATTTGATCAATTACTTATCCCTATCTCCACTGTAATGAGAGGTGGTAAATTGATAGAAATCTGTTAGAGCGTATGTGTAATTCACTAAAAAGGATGAATTGAGAAAAGTCTGTCTAACCTGTACCGTTTAATCCGTAGGTTTTGGTGTGCTTTGGCAAGGCGGATTTTTTCATTGGACCTTTTTTTTGTTAGGGTCATTTTTTTCTTATGATGTTATTAATCCACAGGAGGATGAAAATGATAATTGAAGATGTTTTAAGTTATATTTTGGATTGTATTTTATATTTGATTGATTATAAACTTGAAGATGTTTAATAATATATTTTGGATAATGTTTGTTTTGCTTTGTACAATGTTAGTTTTATTATTTTGTTTTAAAAAATTTGGTTTATAATTATGTTTATTATATATTTATAATTATAAAGACTTTAGTGTTTGTGAATTTAAAAATTATAATTTATTTATATCTTTAAAAATTATAAATTTATTGAAATGATTGTGAAATTATATATATTATTTAATATTCAATAATCTATAAAAAAAGATTTGGCGAAAGAAAAATTTAGAACCGTCTCACTGGGTGGAGCGAAACGAACCGGATTTTTGGCGGGACCAGAACGATTTTTCCGTTTGCCACCTCTAACTGCAACATCAAATTATTTAATTAACCAACTTGCTGTATACGATTATGGCGTATCAACGTTTGTGGTAGATAAATAGCCCAACGATGTACCTTCAAACTGAATAATTTGAAACCTGTAGCTGATCATAATGAATCTGGGACCATCCATACCAAACAGATTCCGTGAGCAATTTTGGAATTAAGTATTGCAATTCCATTTTGCAACTTCGTGTTAACTAAGGACTAAGAGGCTATCCACAATTTCTTTGTGGTTGTTGCATATGCCAAGCGGATTGGAAGAGTTAGCCATCATATATAGAGTCATAAATCTGATCATAATCAACCATGCTATTGCTATATATATACTAAAAATCAACCACCAAAATAGATTCTGAAAATGAAAATAGGCATGCATATTTAGTTATTTGCATCCCAAAGTGTAACATTTCTGACTTATTTGGCTACTCACAAATAAAATGTAAACAGAGTATTGACAAGCCCTGCAGTACTCTTTAGTAGTTTATTTTCACTACGCTCTACACTCAAATGTCTTTATCCCATCATTGATATATCATGAAAACAATTTTTAGTGATGAATTCTTTTGAAAAAAAATATTTTCTATAAAGAATAAATTTCTCTAACGAAAGTATAAAACATTAGACACTCATCATTGTTTCGGAATTATATACTTTTAAATGTTTAAAAAGCTCAACTAACTGCTAACTGTGTTAGATTTCGTGATTAATGAAGCGGATATATGTAATACCAATGTCTCCTTCAAGTATTGGCACATATCTTTTTTTATCGATTGCATTAATTAAAAATAAAGCCTAGCTATCTTGAGTGCTAATGGTGGGTGAGAACTGAGAACAGCGAGAAAGCCTTTGATTCTTGGCCTTAGTTTCAATTTTCAAAGGCAATATGATGATTGGCAAGTACCAAAGGTAAGTGATTGAATTTGGGGGTCCATTATTTGAAAGAAATAAAAAGGCCGGCTTCTCAGCTTTCACAATCAGAATAGTCAGTGCTGAAGAAGCAAATCCGAAAGGAAATAGATAACAAAGTGTGTGTGGAAACTTGAAATCTTTAATGATTGGAATATATAAGTGGATACGAAAACTTTGCCACAGATATAGTCCAAAAACAGCACTATGACTTGCCTTTTTCTCCTTCTCGTGTGAACACAATTACTAGCTAGCTTCAAGTTTATGCGCTAACACGCGTGTTTTCAATGCGATTTAAATTGATTTTATTAAAAAATTCATTCGATTTAAAATATTAATTTGATTTGTAGTGCAGTTTTAAATTTGATGAATTTTTTTTAGAGAATCTGATTTAATTTCAAATTAC
>NC_029789.2:6355430-6357920 GCF_000816755.2 Arachis ipaensis | reverse complement strand
TTCCTGCAATCAGAAGTTACACTACAAACAAAAAAAGGTAAGATAATAAATTATTACTTTTAACTTACTAATATAAACAATTAGTTAATTTATAATTTTCTTTTTTTGTTTTTGTAAGTTGTTCGTTTGCGGTGCCTGCTGAAGGGTTTTAAATATTTGATAGTGATTCGGAAAGATGCATAAGACCCACAACATTCATTTTTGGTCAAGAAGACCCACAATTTTAATGTTTAATCCCATTTAAATTTGGGCCTGTATTCGTTGTCCCAAGTCCCTAACATTATACATGCTGAAACTGTTCCAACTTAAATGCACACTGTTAACCAAAAAAGAAAAAAAAGTGCGCACTAAGTTTATGGCTTATGGATCAATAATGAAATCATCAACAATGTTCTCTTTTTTTTTTCCTAGAGAAAATGCTAAGAATGTCATACCATTTTTTTAAAAAGGAAAAAAGAAAATGCTATTTGAAGTGACCGGTTTTGAAGGTCAGTTTAGGAGAGTATCAAAATTTCAAAATCTCCACCAATTGATATACTATACCCATTCGGCATTCAGCAAAAACGAAGAGGGAATGAACGACCTAAAATTCAACTTAATTCCGCCATTCAGGATCAGATTCAATTGTATATGCAGTCCAGCTATATAAAAAAATCGAAGTGATTAATTAATTCCACCACATTTGAATTTTCTATTTTTCTCAATATAGTGTATAAGTATATATATCTCAAACACTGAAACACATATAAAATAAAGGTAGCTACTCCAACGAAGATTTAATGATTATCATCATGTGAAAATATATCATTTTAATTTAATGATAGATTGTAGGACTTAATTTTATTTGAAGTAAAAGTGTTACCTTTATTTAAAATGTTACTAAATAAATAAATTATACTTTTTAAACAAGGATCATCATGAGAAGATATTTTTGACATCTTTATGGGAGTAGTTGCCTAAAATAAATACACACACCGACACACGACTATATGCTTAAAAGGTAGAGCGACTTTTATTGGCCACTATCTAGATTGTAAATACTATCTGTAATAAGATTATCTGCTTCATATAACTGCTCAAAGGACCTGATTAAGCGAAGCGATTAGTGTATACATATAGTATCTATTGTCCTCAACTGTGTATACTTTCGTTGATTGATTGGCTTCACAAAATTCTTTGAAAAGTGTACAGTATTGCTAGCACTACTATTGAATATTGATGTTATTTAATTCAACAAAATTATTTATACGTATACAGATTAAGATATATGGTGGATGGTTACGTTTTACAAACGTTTATATAGTGGACTGACCATGACAACAAAAAATAAATGATACGCATTTCAAACGTTGATAATATAAAAATTTTAAATATTATTTAATAATTATTAGTTTATATTTTTAAATATTAAAATATTTATTTTAATTTTTAGTTTAATTTATATTTAATATGTATTTATATTCTAACATATATTTTATACTAATGACTGATTTTAGTGGCTGATTTTAGTGTACATTTAGCATAACTCTTTTCTTTTAATATACGTTTGTCCTTCTTTAATAAGATTTATGTCTTTGGTTAATTTAACCTAGAAAGAAAAAGCATTGTGTAGTAAACTTTTTAAAGCTTAAACCAAAGAAATAAAGAAAAAGCTTAAAATAAAGGTAGCGGCACTATTACTATTAAGTTGGCTTTACATTTTTGTTACTATCATGATCCATTGAATTAGTGTGTTTCCTCTTGGTGGTGACTGGTGAGGTAGCTTTATGTTAATCAATCTACGTCTATGGAAACAGAGTAGAAATTGGAGTTTACGTGGAAATGCGTGTTAAACTTGAAATGAAGAGACAGGATCCCGCCCAGACGAGCGAGCTTTCAATTCAAGTAGGTGAGGCCCTTCCTTCACTTACTTACAAAAACGTATGTAACAATGCAAGCCTACATTCTTGACTCCAAATAAAGTTGAAGAAAGAATGACATCATTTAGAAAAGAAAAAGCTCCAAGTCTACTTCATAAGATGGATAGAGAGAAATCAAGACATTCCCCCTTGTTAATACTACAAGAGTCAATAGTAAGGTGTCGGATTTGCCTATGAGCATCAAGTATCTATTATTAATAATAAAATATTATGTGGTTCATATTTTTTTGCATGCTCCATCACTCTAGCTAAATTTTGGGATTTTCTTTTTATTATTTAATTGCATCTCAAGAAAAATATCTCGATGTTTTAGTTAAAGTAAATTCTAAAGTTTGTTTTGGACTTTTAAAAATTTTTATGTAGCAGCTTCTCCTTCTTGTTGCAATTATACGGTCACTGCTTAAAAAGAATTGGAACGTATTATTAAATTAAGTATCCAGAGAAAATAATAATTGTGCAGAAGTATTAGCTAAATTTGATCATATTCAATCTCTTTTTTTTAGTTTATAATTTTCACTGTACTTTCGTTTCAGTGTTTTTTGCGAATTTTAAGGTTATCTTTCTATATGTT
>NC_029789.2:6352942-6355415 GCF_000816755.2 Arachis ipaensis | reverse complement strand
GCTCAATCTGTTTTGCATTGCTAGAGACAAGAGTAGCCAATTGACAGAAAGCAGTGGGGCCCAAGCAATCTGCATCAGCGCTTCAAAATTTCTCTAACGTTCACGCCTCGTTCGAACATGAATACGCTAGCACCACTGCATAATTATTGTACGAGCGTTTGGATAATTCTCAAATGAATTTTAAGGAGAAAATATCTTGGACGAAATATCAAAACTAAGTAATAAGAATGTGGCATAGTTTTATTGTTGGTTAATTTTGATTTTCTTATTTAAAAAATTAATTAAACTAATTAATTAACTGTAAAAAAGTAAATAATTTAAAAAATCAGCTAGGTCAACTGATTTTGTTATTTCTACTTCAACAATTTTGGATATAATAAAAGATTAAATTTAATCAAATTTCTTTTCACATGTTATTTTTTATTTGGTGTTCTCCATGACAGTTTTGTTTTCAAGGTGGCTAGGATGACTATGAACGCCGAAACAAAAGGAAGGAGACAAGTAGCAGGTTGACTCGCATGTGGGGATGTTTTTGACCAGATTAGATGAACAGTAAATGTGCTAACGAAGAATGGTAATTGTTTATGTGGGTGTTTAATTTAAAAGATTAATTAAATAATTATAAATATTTTTTTTAACATTATCTTAACATGACATATCAATAACAAATGAATTCTGTTAGACAGCTAATGGAGTATTTGTACAATGAGTTATTTATTTGGTTCAATATGAGTTAAAAAATGGACATTCAAAATAAAATACTATTAATTTTTCAAATACAATACACCTATACTAACCAAAATAACCATCCGTATATCAGAAATAATAAACATCTGATATCCTATTGAATCGAACATCCCTAAACTATCATTATACACATTGTACAGATACTCTCTATACTTCCTCATAATAAATTTATTGTGAACGTGAATTTTGTGTGCCATTGCCTAATAAATTACTGTATATATATAAAGTAATATTCAAATTAAAATTTTAATACTTATTTAAATAAATAAATAAAACAATCACTTATCCAACCCAAGTTAATTTTCAAATATAATGTCATGTTTTGTATCCAAAATCTTGGCCCAAAGACAAGAAACCAAACACTCTGCACCATTTGCAATTTCAACGAGTTCTGAACGAATTAGCTCCTTGGTAATGGCTCAATCTATAGATAGAAAGCCCTTCAACCCAATGCGAATGACCTATTTCTTGCGACACCTCCAACCTCTGATTAACGCTACCTCCACCTGCAACATCCAACTAAACATGTAATTAATAAACTGAATATATTAATTATCAATCAAAATATCATTAAAACCTAATTTCTGAACACTCCCAATGCACATGAAGTTTACAGTAAGTCAATTTCATAAACATAATTATATTTTGGTTGGTCCCCCTTCAACAGAACAGAAACTCCACTTCCAATAACTAAGACCTTCGCTGCCATGGGCTAGAAACGTATCAAAATTGCTCGAGGTTGAAGCCCTTTCTCATCCAAGTTCAAAGCAACACCTTACAATCTCTCTGAATCAGTTTTGATGTTTTTATTTCTTAGTTTTTTATTTGGTTGGGGCCGAATAAAATAGTATGGAATTGGTGCTGTGTCAGCTTTTTCTCTTTGATGAAATCCTATGCTTGCTTCTTGCTTCTACTTTGCGTCCCCTTGTGTTCACATGCTTTGCTTAATCAACATCTTCCATAGCTTCATCCATTGCTTTGCCATGGTCAATTAGCATAAGATTAATACCAGCCTCTTGTTACTTGTTAGACGCATTCACAATAAAAGAAAAAGTTGATGAGGCTATATGCCTAATTAATCAGCAGCTGGATTTATTTTAGAAAAACTTAACAGATTGCTTTTAGAGTAAAAAAGAATTAATATCCATGATTCGTTGATAGATAAAATTTATGAACATGGAGATTAGGGATTATTTTTCTTTTTCGATAGTTGAGATCATGAATGATTTATAAGAATATGCATGTGAGAAAACAGAAATTACCGGAGGCGTTTTTTAAACTAACAATCATGGGAAGAGAAATTCATTTTTTTTGGTTTTGGAAAAACAAATTTATTGAGACACAGTGCCTTTTTTAAATTTCAATTTAAAAAAAAAAACAATTTGTCAGAAGCAAAATCACAGAATAAAATTTATTAAACTACTCTTCTATCTTAGTCTATGATAACAATAAAAAGTCTTGTGACTCACAAATTCAACCCAATAAAATACATAAATTCAGTTATAATTTTAGTCTTTATTATTTTATTTTATCTTATCTTTAGTTATTCTTATTATCTTATCTTTATTTTTTTTAAAAAAAACGAATTTTCAGATCAATTATATCTACATAAATAATAAAATTACACCATTCTCATCTAAAATCATTTCGCACATAGGAACATATTAAAAATTAAAGAGTGCTGCTTTTAATGTGAAAATATCTAGTCGTAAGTTTCAATCGTACA
>NC_029789.2:6323935-6352693 GCF_000816755.2 Arachis ipaensis | reverse complement strand
ATCTTCTGAGACAAATGAAAAAGAAATAAAAAAAGATGTGTGAAAAATAAAAATTCAAATAAAATTGCCTCAATTTTTTATGTAAAGAAATAAATATCGAACATTATATCGACTTAGATCGATCTTATTAAATTGTTGGATTAAATATGATTAAATGTGATATTTAAAGCACAATCATCTAACATTACTCACTTTAGTGTTGCAATGTTATGTTTTTATACAAAGTAATAAACATAACATAATCTAGACGTATAATGTCAAGTTGTGCAGTGTGCTTTTTTTTTTCTTTCATTTGTAATGAGAATTAGAGAGTGAAAGTGTTTTACTTTTTAAAAGAGAGAGCATGAATTAAAAACGTAGAAGAATTGTATTAAAAATATGAATTAAGTTTAAATTTAACAATAATTTAACATATCTTATATAAGAGAGATTAAATTACAAGATTCACGCAAGAGTCTAACAAACTCTACGAATTTAATCATTAACTAATTACAGTTGGACCAATAAATCTATGACTATACATGTATAAAATTCCAACAAACTAAATCAGAAGTATTCTAACAAATTTATACATGCATATAACTCTAACAAATTAAATCAGAAACACTCTAATAAATTTACACATGTCAAGTTATTGCTTCATCTTGATATGTAATTCTTTCAATTAGTTCAGTATCACACTTGTCTTCATTAATTTGATACTTATCTCTATATATTATATTTATTGTGTTTAATAAAATGAAATAAACAAAATATTTTCGTATAACCATTAAACCATATATTTTTTATAGTTTTATGACATTAAGGGGTTTTGAGGGAAAAAAAGAAAAAAAAAAAAAAACTTCTCCTACATTGAAGGGCAGACATTGCTAACAGTTGTTTGCGGGGTCGTACAGGAATATATATGAGCATATGCGGATATGCCTGGCCATTTTATTTCTTCCCACTAAAGCTTTATACAATTATCAATTTGTCATTGACAAACTCTACGTGAGAATATTCCCCAGGCCATATTATTCTTGATTAACAAAATACCATTTAAAAATCTCCAAATCAGCATCACAGACAAAGAATGCCCCATAATTAAACCATGCTTGTTCTTAGTTAAAATTTAATTTTTATCTACCCCCGCTACTTTCAAACCTAAAAGTAACACCTAAAGAATGATAGAATAACGTGTTTTGTCTGACGTTTTTATTTTATATGGATTTAACCTTAAGTAATTCACGTTGAAAAAAATAAATAAAATTTAAAATTATGCAAATATTTTAAATCATAATTGGTTACTGATACGAGCAAACCTATTCATAATGGGCCAAATACAGTAATTACAGAATCTACAACTCATAATGTGACAAATGTACCAATTGCAGATCCAACAAGCAAAAAAAATAAGAAAAACACCTATGTGGATGAAGGATTATGAAGGGTGATATGAGGGTGCGTCACAGGAAATTCTTATAATATGCTGAGGTGGAAGAGTTAATTACAACAATAGAGAGAATGCATGTGTATAAGGAGAGAGGAGTGTGAGTCAGGATTGCTGCTGTTGTTGATTTACTACAATTACATGCTCACTGTTTCATTGATTACTTAATATTTTTCCTGCATTGTTATATATCTTCACTTGCTGAATTTGTTCTGGTGTGTATTGTCTTTTGGTTATCTATTAATTACATATTTTATCCTAAACACCTTTATATAATTAAATTAAGTTAATTCGATTTATATTTATACAGATATGAATTAACATAAAGTGTAATTATTTTATATAATAGTTGAAATTAAACTCAGAATAAATCATAGTGCCGTTAAGATTTCTATATTCTGTTAGAATTTTTACCTAAATAAAATATTTGTGCCGTCACGGTTAACATAAATTTATTTTCTTTTCTACTTTTTTACAGTTGACTACGATCTGTTCACTTTGTCAACAATCATCATGTCTATCCTCTTTATTTTTTGTTAACCGGAGAGGAATAACAATGCAAAATAACTCACAAGGACCCGAGAAAGAGGAGGGAGTGATTCAATTGGAGGAGGAATATGTGATTTAATAGCCTAATTCGTAAGTTTTTTTCTCACAAAGCAATCTCCACTGGTACTATGGAGGGGACTTTTTGAAAGCTATTTGGGGCATCCAAAGGTTTTTAGAGTGGTGAATTTAAGACAAAATTAGTTTCAATTTTTTTTATAAAGAGTGGAATATGTTGAGAATAGAAAGAGGTTTTTTGTGGCTGTTTAAATACTTTGCTCTACAGGTTCAGTGATGGAGGGCAGGGGTTAGAATAGAGGAGCAACTCCTTACAAAAATTTCAGTGTGGATACAATTTTGGAGACTTTCGAAAAGTTTTAAAACGTTGGAAGTGGCACAAAAACTGAGAAGCAGTATAAGAGATGTGTTAGAAGTGAGGGTTCTTCTATCAAGAATTATTAAGGCGAGAGTGGAGATTGATGAAAATAATCTGGATCGAGATGTCTTGAAAGTTGCAGAGCCAGATAAAGTTCCTCTAGATGTAATTATTAGACATGAGAGGGTTGGAATGGTATGCACCTATTGTGCCAAAATAGGCCATGACCATAAAACATGCCCAATTTTCATGGCTGATTTAAAAGAAAGTAGAATGCAAGAGGATAAAGTGGGAGAGTGGGTGCGAGCTAATCAAATAGGAGAGAGGGTGGAAACAAGGGGGGAGAGTGGTCCGAATAGGGGTAGAAGAACTAATGGGGAGCAGAAATTAAGAAAGAAGAAGCCTATGCCAGAATGCCTAGTTGAAAGTTTCTCAAGTTTGAGAGTGAAGGAACCGTTGAGGAATCATGATGATAGAAACACACACTCAACTAATATGTAGAAAGACAAAAAGAATCATAGTGCTCAGAGAGATGAGATTCAGATATGGTCCAGCATGGTAGATACTAAGAACAAAGAAAATTTGGGTGGTAGGATAAAGGAGAACTGTCCAATGAATGACATGAAGCTGGAAAGTTCGAGTAAATTTAAAAGACTAAAACAATGGCTCAAACAAATCAGGAGAGCTACGACAACATTATTGGGCTGAAAAGAAGAGTTGATGAGGAGGAGATGGAAAGGAATGTTAATAAGGAATACACTGCTAAATTTGATGTGAACATGGAGATGGTGGAAGGTGCTAGCTGTTCAGTGGCATCCAAGGCATCATGAGAGTTCTGACATGGAACTGTCGGGATTTTGGGAGACTCTTGATAGTTCACAACCTAAAAAGGATGTGCAAATCCCACTCTCTTGAGATGATTTTTCTCAGCAAAATAAAAGACTAACCTCGCAATGTGGAGATGAAAGTTAGATCATGTGGATTTAGCAGTTTCACTATCGTAGACCCAGCTGGTTTGTTGGGTGGTATGATTTTAGCATAGAAATATTTCATGGAGGTGACGATAACCGCTAAAATAGATTATGCAATAGTTGCCAAAGTGAAGGATGAGACTAAACACCAGGAGTTGGGATTGGTGGGTGTTTATCTAAGCATTAACTAGCAGATCTAAAAAGAACAAGATCAAGAACTCTCGCCTATCTTTCTCCAATTTGATGGCAAAATTGTGATTATGGGAGATTTCAATGCTATCAAGAGCCAAGAGAAAAAAAATGGGAGGTAACCTAAGGCCTCAGGCTTCGATTAGTAATTTTAATGCGTTTATTGATGATAATGTTATGGTTGACCTTGGAATGGTTGACGCCAACTTTACTTGGTCAAATAGAAGAGTTAGGGTAGATTTGATCATAGAAAGACTCGGCCGAGTTTTGGCTGAGGTACAATGGAGAAAGTGGTATGAAATGGCGGTGGTCCGAAAACTTACGAAAAATGGCTCTGATCATACACTGCTTTTACTAGACATGGATCCACCAAAGTAGACTAGTAAAAGAAGATTTAAATTTTAAGAGAGGTGGTGTAGGGATGATGAAGTTTGGAGGATCGTCTTAGAAGCTTAGGGTATGGCAGTTGGAGTCTCTCCCATATTCCTATTGGCCCAAAAACTCAAACATTATCGCCATCAACTAATAGGTTGGCAACAACGGAGCAAATCAAACTCTATAAAAAAAATAGAGTCTCTAAATAAGCAGATGAAAGATAGAAGGGCAGCAGGGGTATTCAAAGAAGAGGATATTGTTGTTTTGGAGAAGAAGTTAGAGGAAGAGCATTTAAAAGAAAAGAGATACTGGAGGAAAAATCCAGATGTCTATAGTAAGGAGGGGATCGGAATACGAGATTCTTCCACCAAAAATTTCAAAATAGAAATCGAAAAATAAAATTTGGGAACTAGTTGGAGACATTGGTAAGGTTGCTTCAGAGTTAGAGGGTATTGCCAAAATTGTTAGGGATTATTTCAAAGATATTTTCACAGCTACAACCCTCTTGGAACCCTCTACTGCTTATGCCAATTTTATCCCTAAAGTTTCAACCCCCATGAATTGTAGACTATTGAGGCCGGTTACGATGAAGGAAACCAAGAGAGATGTCTTTAGCATCTGTCCTCAGAGTGCGCCAGGAGATGATGAATTCACTGCAAAATTTTTTCAAATTTATTGGGATATTGTGGGAGGTGATGTTTTCAAGGTTATTTGCAGTTTTTTTGGGGGTGGGAGAATACTCAAAGATTTCAACCACACTCAAATCTGCTTGATTCCAAAGGTACCGGACGCGAGCTACATGACTCAGGTTAGACCTATTAGTCTCTCTTCAGTTTTATAAGATTATTTCCAAAGTGATAGTGCATCGGCTCCAACTAATTATGAAAGAGATAATCAGTTTGAATCAATGTGCTTTCTTGAATGGGAAAACATATCTAATAACATCCCCATTGTTCATGAGTGCATACACTACTTGAAAACAAAGAAAACAAGGTTGGAGTGTGAAATGGCCCTCAAGTTAGACATGAACAAGGCCTACGATAGAGTCGAATGGAAATTTCTATGGTTTATTATGGATAAGATGGGATTTGACACTAGATGGATATCCTGGATAAAAAAAAGTCACTATTGCTTCTTACTCTGTGCTTGTGGAGAGAAAACCGTATGGTTTCTTTAAAACAACAAGGGGTATCTACCAAGGAGACCCCTTGTTACCATACCTTTTTCTACTATACAAAGCAGAGAAAAACAGGACAGTTTAAAGCATTTAGATATATTGAAGGTGTCCAGCTGTCAATCACTTACTTTTTGCGGATGACTCCATTCTTTTTTGTAAGGCTACTCAAAAACTGAACTCCAATGTTTTAGGCTTGCTAAATGACTACAAAAGTTTTAACGGTAAAAAAGTAAATCTTAATAAATTGTCAATTTTCTTTAGCCAAAATACCCTTCCTTTTCTCAGACACCAACTAGCTGGAAGTAACATTAGTCATATTAGGGCTCATGATAAATACATGGGACTACAATCTATCGTACATAGATTGAAAAATGCTACCTTTGGAACGACTAATGATAAAGTTAAGAAAAATGTACAAGCTTGGAAACGGAACCTCCTATCAGCTGGTGGGAGATATGTTTTAATTAAAGCGGTGGGTGAGGCGATACTAGTATATACTCTATCATGCTTTAAGCTTCCAAACTCTCTATTAGATGATATTCACAAAATCCTAACGTAATTTTGGTGGGGGCAGGAAGGTGAAGAACGAAGGATGACGTGGATTAGCTGAAAAAGATGACAAGGCCCAAGAAGGAGGGTGGACTTGGTTTCAAAGATTTGAAAATACAAAATTTGGCATTACTAGACAAGTAATTCTGGAGGTTAGAAACTAAATCAAATTTATTACACACATAGCTTATTAAGAGAAAATACTTTTGATATAACTCTCCTATCTCAGCAGAAAAAAGCTCTCAATCATCATGGCATTGGCAAAGTTTGCTAGAAGGGAGAAAAGTGGTGGAGAAGGGTCTGAAATGGAGCATAAGGTTGGGTGATAGTGTTCGAATTTGGCAAGAGTCTTGGCTCCCACCCCATATCCGTTCTACCTTAATCCAGACAGTAACATAAGTATAAATTTCAGTCAAATTAAAGAACTAATGAGAGAAAATCGTACCTGAAACAAAGAACTAATTGAAGCTAACTTCCCTCTAGACCTTGCAACCCATATTCTAAGTGTTCCCCTGAATGAAGATGGAGTAGATAAGCTGATTTGGACCTAGAACAAGAGGAAACAATATAATGTTAGCTCTGGCTACAAAATAGTCTACACCTTCTGTCATCCTCCAATAGAGCAATACCCCCAAATAATGAAAAACACAGTAATTTAAAAAAGGGTTTGGAGATTAAAAATACCAACAAAAATAAGCTCTTTTTTTTAGCGAGCGTTACATAAAAAATTACCTATGTTATTCAACATCCATAACTGATTCCATGCAATGCCCTCCCTGTGTTCACGATGTGGCTCTGACGATGAAACTACCATCCATTACCTTTAGAGATACGGACAGGCTGGAGAAATTTAAAGTGCTTTACCACTAGGGTTTTCCTTTCTCATATTGAACCAGAAACATTTGGGAATTGGTGGATGGAAGTCTAAACACAAGTTGAAAATAGGATTGAGGGAGATTGGAAGTTGAGCTTCTTTGCAGCTATTTGTTGGGACTTATAGAGGGCACGAAACGAAGACATTTTTAAAGGGAGGAAGGATCAATTTCAAAGCATTTTGGAGGTAGCAAGAAATCTCTCCATGGAAATGAGTAGTTGATTAAGATACCAGAGACACTGTTTTTTCCTTTTCTTACGAATTTTTCTTTATTTGGTTAAGAACAATAGTATTACTTATGGGAAAATTCCTTTTCTATTTACATTTTTATCCCTCTTTGGACTTTGTTTATTTTACTTTTGTCAGTGAAATAAAATAATGTTATTTTTCGTTGATTATATTACGTTGATTATAGTAGCTATTTATACCATAATTTAAAACCATGGTCCAAATAAATTCACTTCTACAAGATATTTAAAAATATTCAACAAGCTGTGTTAGTTAGTCATGTGGGTTAGCCCACCCAACCTACTCGGAGTATTGACTAAATCGTAATTGACCCAATGTGAGTGTCAAGTAAGACATTGTTAAATTATTATAGATATTCATTTTCAACTTGTCCATTACAACAACGTGGGATAACTTTTTCAAATACTAAAGAAGAAACTACCTATTATTATTATGGAAAAAGTTTGGTAACAAAAAATTTCTAGCTATAATTAGCTAAAACTTTCTATAATTTACTTCATTTATATAACTTAACAACAGTTTTATTTTTTATCTCACTTTCCTATCAATTCACTT
This sequence comes from Arachis ipaensis, assembly GCF_000816755.2. Lineage (NCBI taxonomy): Eukaryota > Viridiplantae > Streptophyta > Magnoliopsida > Fabales > Fabaceae > Arachis > Arachis ipaensis. The sequence continues at coordinate 6,345,403 of NC_029789.2, read as the reverse complement.
ATCATATTCTTATCAGCCCCACTTATTAATGATATTAATTATAATATCATATTCCTTACTATTAGGCATTCTTATAATCAATACTCAATATTTCCTTTTATAATTTGATTTTTATATTTAAGAATACAATAAAGACTAATAATAATTATAAAAAATGGTAATGATAATTTGTATTAAATGAATTAATTGTAATTGATTTTCTGTTTTTGTTAAGTCATTTATCATCATTCAATGGAGAGATACAAAACCTAAAAGCTACCCTACTATTTTTTTATACTAAACGGGGCCTAAGGCCCAAAGCAGAAAAAACCAAACAATAATCTTTCTAGAAAACTTTATCCCTCTTTCATCTGCACAAACCAACGGTATCACCATGGCTGGAACTTCTTCAAACTACCTAATCCCCTTTTCTATAATTTGTCCATGCTTAGCCAAAGCGTCAGCACATTGGTTAGCCTCTCTGAAAACATGCCGAATCACCACCCTGTGCGGTCTAGTCATAAGCTCTTTTATGGAACGCACCAACGAAGCTTCCATATGATTCTCCACCACGGCACTTTGAAGAAAGTGAATGGCGCAACTAGAATCAGATTCCACCACAAGGTAAGGGATGCTCATTTCCACCGCTAATTTCATACCCACAAAAAACCCCCAAAGTTCTGCAATTGTGATTGTATACTTCCCGATGTTCATGCTAAATCCAGCGAGAAACCTACCTCTAGAGTCACGGATGATGCCGCTACTAGCTCCTCTGCTACCCAGTTGTAAGACAGAGCCATCAACATTTAGCTTGGCCCAGCCCTCTTCAGGTGGTTCCCACCCAATCTCCACAGTCCTAGTAAGTCTGAGAATTTTGCTACTCTATTCAGTAATGTTAAGAATGTAATTGTAGTCTGCTGCTAGAAATGTAACCATATGTTGAATTAGGGCTTGTTGACTATTCTGATTATTGAAAACAAGCTCATTCCTGCATCTCCAAGCTGTGTTGTAGGTAGTAATAAAGATGATAGTCCATGGTGTACCATTGTGGGAAGGAGAAAACTTTAACAGATTACTCTCTAGCCATTCCTTGTGGGTTTGGTTGAAGAAGTCAGGCTTCAAGTTACTATTGACAATGCTATTCCAGACGGTGCGGATGAAAGGACAGTCACGCAACACATGGAGTAGAGTCTCATCATCATTTCGGCATCTTGGGCAGCTTCCATCTTCGGTAAGTCCTCTCTTTTTTCTCTTGAAATTTGTCATCAGAGCATCATGAGTAATCAACCAACTAAAAGACTTGAGTCTCTGTGGGAGTTTTGCTTTCCAAATATGTTTATAGAGTCTGTTGTCTTCTCCCCTATCCCTATAGAACGTTTCATATGCTGATTTGACAGAAAAAATACCGCTCAGATTAACTAGCCAGCTGATAAAATCATCTCCAACATAGGGGTTAGGTGCTTTAATAGTATGAATAATGTCTGTGACCTCCTCGGGTAGAACCATATTTAACGCTTCCCAGTCCCACTCGCCATCTTTCGTTACATAATCTACTACTTTCTCATTTAGTTTGTTTTCATCTAACTCAACCAGAGACACCTCCGACAGCTTTGTAAAGCCTGGAACCCATTGTTCTTTCCAAAAAGAAGCCATACCTCCATTTTCCAGCCTCCAAATAAGGCCACTTTTAAATTTCTCCCAGACTTTAGTAATCCCGAGCCATGCATTAGAATTACTTGATCTGTGTTTAATATTAGGCATGATACCTTCGCAACAACCATACTTTGCCCGCATAACCTTGACCCAGAGCGCTTCTCTATTATGGATGAGGCCCCAAGCAAGCTTCATTAGGAAAAGAGAATTTGATTCTTGTGCCTTTCGGATGCCTAACCCCATTTTTTCTTTCGGTTTACACACGCTGTCCCAGCTAAGAAGATGAATTTTTTTCTCCTCATCACTACTTTCCCATAAGAAATCTCTGCAAATTTTGTCTATCTTATTGCACACTGCTACTAGAATCTTCATGGTTTGCATGCAGTAGCTAGGAATAGTTGATAGCACTGATTGCACAAGTGTGCACCTTCCGGCTAAAGAGAGAGTCTTTCTATTCTAGCTAGATAACTTGCTTTGCATCTTGTCAATAACAAATTGAAAGTGTTGTTGATTGCATCTTTCATGAATGAGAGGGACTCCCAAGTATTTTTCCAAGTTAGCTGTGAGGTTGATTCCTAGGTCCTGGCTCAGCATTTGTCTCATGGTATGATTAACATTGTTGGAAAAGTACACACAAGACTTTCTAAGGTTTATTTTCTGTCATGAACACTCGCAGAAATGGTTTAAAGCCTCCTTGATAATCTGAACTTGTTTCCTATCCGCTTTTGCAAATAGAACTAGGTTCATCTGCAAAACAGAGATGAGAGATTTTAGGTCCTCCTCTTGATAGAGTTATAGGTTCCCATTTCTTATCATGAACTAACTTATTTACCAAATGGGATAAGCGTTCAATATACAAAACAAAGAGGTATGGGGAAAGAGGATCTCCCTGTTTGATTCCTCTATTTGGGATGAAGCTTTCTAATGGAGAGCCATTCCAAATAAGGTTCATGGATGTTGTTGATATACAAAAGCTAATAACACTTCGAATTTGATCCGGGATCCCTGCGTCTTTGAGGGAGTCCATCACAAAGAGCCAATTCAGTCTGTCATATGCCTTTTCAAGGCCTATTTTAATCGCCATCAAACCTTTTCCATGTTTTTTATTCCTCATGGTGTGAAATAAGATATTATCTGCACTAACCCTGCCAGGCATAAAACTTGACTGAGTATTAGAAATAAGAGAAGACATATATTTTTTCAATCTAGATGCAATGAGTTTAGTCACTATTTTATAGCAAACATTACAGAGACTAATAGGTCTAAAATGCCCAAAATTTTCTGGTGAGGGAATTTTGGGAATAATAGCTATCAGAGTCTTATTCACTTCTGTTATGTTGTGAGACTTATTAAAAACTTCTTTCACCCAAGTCGTAAGGAAATTTGCCACTACATCCCAGGCTTGTTGATAGAATTTGGCTGGGAGGCCATCGCTTTCCGGAGCCTTCCAGCTTCCCATAGAAAAAACCGCTTCCTTAAGCTCTTCGCTAGAAACCTCCTTAGCTATATCTTGATACTCTATATCCTGTAACTTAGGAAACTGATTAGAAACAGCAAAGTCATTATATCCAAATTCTGAACAGTATAGGTTCTTAAAGAAATTAACACCCCAAGTTTTAAGAGTGTCCACATTATCCACCCATTCGCCTTCCTCACTCTTTAAGGCTGTGATTTTGTTTCTCTTACATCTTTCATTTGCCTTTGAGTAAAAATATTTTGAATTTTTATCACCAAATCTAATGATATCACATCTAGACATCTGTTGCCAATAAGTTTCCTCATGAATTGCTATTGTCTCATATTCTTTCCACAAATCTCTTTGGAGTTTATCCAAAAAGGGATTATTGTTGAAGGAGTTTTTTTTGTTGATCCCTTTCAGCCTTAGGAGAATGCATTGTTTTTTCCTGAAAATATGCCCAAAGACTTCTTTATATCAAGTCTTAGCTGTGTTGACAAAGTTGCTAATATTCTGTAATAGACTATTTTGTTCCAGCCAACTACTTTTAACCATGTTATTATAATCTTCATGCAAAACCCAAGGAGCAAGGAATTTAAAAGACTTAGCTCCTTCTTCCCTTTGGGCTAATTGGAAATCCAGCAAAATGGGGAGATGATCGGACTTTAGTTTGGGTAAATGCTTGACACCAACATCTGAGAAACAATCAGAAAAATTAAAATTGCTGATAAAACGATCTAGTCTTCTCTTTGTATTCCCCCTTTGCCAAGTAAAAGGGGGTCCAGAGAATCCTAAATCCTTAAGCTCGCAATTAAGTAAAACATCATTAAAAATACTAGTATCAAGAGAAAAATTAGAAGAACCCCCTGTATCATTCATAGAAAGAATGGAGTTGAAATCTCCTCCTAAACACCAAGGTCCATTAATATTCTTAGCTAAATCCTTGATCTTTGTCCAAAACTCTCTTCTGTTTCTGACCCTAGGGCTGGCGTAAATAGCAGTAAAAAACCAAGGAGCATTATTTTGCCACTGTACTTCCATATGAACAAATTGTTTGTGAATGATGAGTGACTTTATGTTCCATGAAATTGACCTCCATAGACACCAGATGCCACCTGAAAAACCTTCAGCATCACTAATACACCACGAGTCAAACCCCAATTTTTTGATAATAGCCTCAGCCTTAGTGCCCGAGACTGGGTTTCCAACAAGATACAAAAATTAGCTTTATATATAAACATAAGATCATTTAAGATAGATTTGAAGCCTTTCGAAGAGGCTCCTCTATAATTCCAAGATAAGATATTCATAGATATTAATATTAACCAAAAATAAAAAACTACTCAGAGATAAGAAACTCCCTGGTGCAAAAGAGTCCCCTCTAGGCTTCCATAGCCTTAGGCTCCTCTTCGATATCTGCTACATTCCCATTTGGAGCAATTTCTTCGATGTTGTCAAGGTCAATGGCCATCTTGTGTGCTTCTCCACTATAGCTACTTGCTCCCAGAGGGTTCTCTTTATAATACTCATTGTTTTACTCTATAATTCCCCCTCCCATAACCCTTGCTATGTGAGCATCTAAGATAGGATCATTAGTATCATAAGTCGGGATATAATATCCATCTTTGTGGCTTGAATAATCTGCTTTTGAAAGTCTGCTAAGTTGTCTCCAATATTCCTTGTGCATTTGATCATTCTCTTTGTTTTATTTTCCTTGAGAAGGGTGACTCGGTTCAGTAATAATAATTGTCTTCTGCTTGGGCTGGCTTTCCTGGTACTTTCCATTTTTTCATATCTTCTCTCTCCTGAGCTTCTTTCTCATTCTGAAGAGCATCAAACCTATTATTAGAAGTTTCTTTTTTGATATTCCCATAATTCCTCCTTGATTCTTGCCTAATTTTTTTTCTGGGGCTTTTTGACAACCATCCAGGGACCATATAAACTTTTCTCATTTATAGTAGTTAAACCTGATTCTTTTTCCCCAGATTGGTGCTTGTGACTTTCCTTAAGTGTACCAACGACTACTTCCATCACCCTCGGATTTTCCGTTGCAATCAGATCTTTCCTAAAATGATTCCCTGTATTCACCGTTGCTGGCTGGCCTTGGACCGCGGTGGCGTTTTCCCCTTTCCGGTGGTTCTGTTCATCGGTAGCTGCTTAAGATAGTGGTCTGTCCTTTACTTCCTTCATCTTTTCCGGACATCCATCATATTTATGTCCATATCTACCACAATTGAAACATATTAGATGAAGACCTTCATATTCTAGTCTAAAATCTTTTCCCAAGGCTAAGAAAGATGGCACCAGCTTTTTCCTTAGGTCAACTTCCACGCAGATACGTGTAAATTTTTCTCTTGAGTGAATAGACGTATGTTCATCGATTTTGAGCATAGTTCCAATAGATTTTCCAACCTTCCATAAGAAATATCTATTATACAATTCGGCTGGGAGATTGGGAATCATGATCCAGACAGCAACCTTTTTAACCTCACTCTCTTGGGGGTATGAATAAAGGCCGCCACCTTTGAACCAAGAGGTAATGATCAGCGATCATCCAGGGACCCTCAAAAAGAGTGTGTGAATAATCCTCTTGGTTAGAGAATCTCACTAGGAAGTACCCTCCGACAAGGTCCATCACACGTACTGCTTCCTTCTTTGTCCATCTCCTGTTTATCCACCATTCCATAGTCTGTAAGTTCAGATTCTTCCCTAAGGGCTTAACGATGAGTGCTTGCTTTCACGGCTTGCACCATTCATCATATTCTTCCAAAGAAACCTCTATAACAGGATTTGGATTGAAAGGAGTCTGTGATTCCTCCATATGTTCCATCAAATCTTCATCAGATATGTAGTCTTCTGTGACCATCTCGACGATTTCATATGGATTCAGCTTTCCAAGCCCGTCGTCCATCAGCCTATCCTTGTAGGACATCTTGGAACCTTTGGATGCACCATTGCCAAGGGTACCAACATTTTCCAGTGAATCTTTAGACTCTTTAACAAGCTCTAACTTTTCTCCTTCTTGTGTGATCTCCGTATGTTCTTTTGCTTGATCTTCTCCATCCATCTTGACTTTTTTTGTGCTCTTCGTCACCAGATCTTCCTCTTCTGGTGATCGTTTGTCAGTTTCGACGATAGTGGTTAGAGGGTTCATTTAGAGAGATTTCTTTTCAATGATCCTCCAGTGCCAACTTAACAAAGCTTAAAACCTAATACCATTGCAAGCACAACTCTAATACCATTGCAAGCACAATTAGAATAGGTCAAAGAATTTTACAAGAAATCATCTTTATCATTGCAAATAGTATGGCATTTTAATTCGACCTTAATACAATACTTATGGTAGAAGGTGCGAAAGAATTTGAATAACAGATGGACTCACCCGACGAGGTTGTTGTCAGTCAATCAATTTTCGAGAATATGGAAAACTACACTAGCTTTGATGAGGTATGGTAATAAACTGATTTTATTTTTTTGTGTGTTTTTATGTGTGTTTTTATGTGCATTTATAATTATATTGTACTAACTAAGTTCATACACATAACATTCATACGTTTATATACATAACATCCATAATTACATACAACTAACATCTAAAAATTAAATTCATGTTTATTAGATATTACATCCATACACATATCATTTTTTAGTTATTGCATAAGTAACTATAAAGTTAACACAGATGTTTTTAAATTTGATCATTATTGAATTTAAAAAATATTAAATTCTTAAATTAATTTATTCAATTGATAAATTTACTCATAACATCCATAAATTCATACACATAATATTCATAATTTCATGTTAATAACATCCATAATTTTGTACTCATAATATTCATAATTTCATACATATGATGTCTATAATTAATAAATTTTTATAATTAATATTATCAAATATTAAACTATACGTCTTATTGTATTCTTCAAATTATCTCATATGTGTACTAATAGGTCATATTTTATTTTTAAATAATATTTTTAAAAAATGTTATTTAAAAAAATATTACTAAAATATAAAAAATATAACTTTAATTTTAATAATACTTATTGTTACTGTGGGTAACCGGAGATTAATGGGCTGGATTGATAAGGTTGGCCCAAACGTCTGGAGGAGAGGATCTCTGACTTGATTCGCGTCTAGGAGCTACCGTCTGACTTGTGTATGTGAAAGAATGGGGGGTGGTACCTGCAAAGACACTCCGATGCCTAAGTTAGCAAAGGGTTTTAACAGGTTTAGAGAGTATTGGAACTTCGAGATACCTGATGGGTGTCGGTGTATTTATAGTGGTGAACCAATAACCACCGTTGGAGTAGTTCCACCTTTTAAGGTGGATAATCGTTCCTTTATCTTAGGGAAATTGAGATATGGCTCCTGGAAGTGGGTTGAGAGATTTTAGGGGCAGTTACTTATTTGAATAAGCATTATCTGCCAGTTATCCTTTGATCCCGACTTCTTTGGAGCGAGTCTGTGTTGGATCCAACTTCTTATAAGGAGGTCGGTGGCAAGCGAAGGCTAATCTTTGGATTGGGCCTTTTAGGTTTATTTGGACCTGGGCCTTAGTGTTGGGTCAGGATATGAACAGTGCCCCTACTCGAGTCCAATCTCTTTCACTTATGAGTTGGATTCGAGTATTTGAGCTCAGGCTTGTAGTCGACGTGATTTAAAACCGACGTGTTTTGATTTTTTTAACAGTCACGTCTAATCAAACGTCGCATTTGTTTCGGGTTTCGCATTTACACTTGGGAGCAGTTTCTTTGGTAACGGCGCATTTCTTTAATAATTGCGTCGCTTTTTACCAAGTTGCCCCTGGTGTGTTTATAAATGCTTTTTCCTCTCTTTTCTTTGTTTTCTTTTGCCTTCTAAAAACTTCCTGCAATCCTTACTCTTTTCAAAGAAAGAATCTTTTTGGCCTTCCTTCTCTGAGTGCTTTACTGCTGCTACGCTTGCTCTCTTTCGCTTTCGCAAACGAAGGTTAGTCTTAGTTCTTTCCTTTTTCTCTTTTACCATTTTGTGCTTTACTTTATGCCTTAGAGGAGTTTTTGCGTGTTGTTAGTGAGTACGTTGGTCTTAGTCATTTTTCGTTTTCACGCCCTTGAGAGAGGTTGTTCCGTCTTTTAGAGGTTCTGTGCATGATCCTTTTCCATTTTCCTTTGTAGGTTTTTGTCGCTTTTTCTCCTATTTCTTTTTACTGGAAAAGATGACTTCTCACGTTTCTGAGTGGGTAGACGTTACTGTTCTTGGGGAGGAACCCCTAGTAGATACAGACTACATCACCGACCTCCGCACTCACCATAGGATTTGTGTTCTTGATGAGGATGAACCCAAGTATAAGTTGATTGCCCCGGGTCCTGAACACTGGGTTTATTTTGGGAAGGCTGCCGACGCTGACCCTCATTTCTTTTTTATGTATGAGAGTCTCTTTACCCGTCTGGGGGTTTTTCTGCCTTTCTCTGATTCTGAGATAGAGGTTCTGAACCATTGCCGAGTTGCTCCTACTCAGCTCTACTCAAATTCTTGGGGTTTTATGAAAATTTACAAACTTGTCAGCCGAGAACTGGACTTTTCGATCTCCACAAAATCTTTTTTTATCTTTTCCATCTGACCAAGCCTTTTAGTGGCAAAAATAACAAGCAGCAGTGGGTGTCTTTCCGGTCTATTCAAGGTCGGAAAGTTTTCTCTATCTTTGATGAGTCTTTTCATGATTTTAAAAACTTTTTCTTCAAGATTCAAGCTGTAGAGGGTCACCATCCCTTTTTTCTGGACGAAAATTCTTCTCCCCGTTTTCCTCTATACTGGTTAGAGGCCTCTCCTGTGGAGAAATATGGCTTGGATGACTTGGATGAGGTTGAGGAGGCTGTTGTGGGGTTCTTCCGAGAAGTCTGGGGAAGGGCCCCTAACCTGGATACAAAAAAGTTTCTTCTGGGCTCTCCGAGTTTCGTGCAGTCCCAACTAGGTAGCTTTGTTTTTGATAACTTCCGACTTGTTGGTTTTCGAGTTGTTATTTCTGACTTGTAGTCTTTCTATTTACAGACTAACTCTTTGTTTTCCTCTTTTCAGAGATGGTAAAGAAAGGTTCCAGCGCCTCCTACCAGAAGGTCCAAGACACCAAGAGAAGGTCGCGGGCACGGGTTGATGCTGCGAGGGCTGCTGGCACTCTTCCCCCTCCTCGTCGTCCTCCCCCTCGTGATTTGGGGACATCTTCTCGCCCAATTATGGTAACTTCTACTTCTGCCTCTTCTCTTCCTCCTCCCCCCTTCATGCTCGAGCTTCCCCTGAACCTGAGAAGAAGAAGCGTAAGACCTCGGGGTCAGCCGCTTCTTCCAGGGATTTTGATGGTCCCCACTTTGTTCAGAATCACATCTTTCCCCATACTCATATTAATATGGATGATGCTTCCGTTCGAAACCATCTTAATATCGTGATTCAGGGGAGTGTTCGGGCTGCTGGGGTATGCATCAAACTTCTTGATATTTTTTAGAAAACTCCCCTTAGCTCTTTGGGTTCTACCCAAAAAGTTGAAGAGCTAGAGGGGAGGATTTTCCTTTATCAAGAGGAAGAGAAGAGGCTTTTAGAGGAAGTTGCTGGCTTGAAAGAGGAGAGGTCCCGACTTCAGGAGAGGGAGAAGAAGTTGATGGCTCAATGTGTCATGGCGGAGGGCCTAAAGGAAAAGGCGGAGAAGAATTACATCAGGATCTTTATTGACAACATTGACCTTTAGCGAGATTTAGAGAAGGGTCGGGCGGCTTATCAGGATCTGGAGGACTCCGTAGCTGAGATCTCGGAAGAGGCCTGGAGGATCTTTAAAGAACAGGTCGGAGTTATTGCTCCTGGCTTGGACCTTTCTCCTCTTGATCCTGATAAGATCGTTGTGAATATGGCTATTGTTTCTCCTCCCCGACTTGAGACGGATTCTAAGCTGAAGACTCGTGACCAAAGGATTGTAGAATCTCCTCCTCGTGAGGATTAACAAGAGGGATCTCAGCCGATGTCTTCAGACGCTCCGACTCCTGCTGCTGAAGAGGTTGCTCCGTCCTCCCCTGCCGCTGATTTGACCTCTCTTTCTTCTGGTGACCCTTGATTTTCCTTCTAATTGATTCGAGCTATTTTGGGGGCCCGGCTTGTGGGTCGCTTTTGAACAATTTATTTTTGTTGTTCTTGTGGTGGTTTGGTGACTCTTCTGGCCTTTTGGCCGTAAACAAAAAATTTCATTTTTGCTCTAAGTAAAATACCCTTTTTTGGATAAGGGTTTTTATTAAGATATTTGATTTGTGCATGCTTTTTGTAGTTTTTTTGGGTTTCTCATAAGTAACCTCTTTGATCTTTTTTATTTGAAAAAACCTTTTTATCTTGGCAGTCTGTGTTTTTGTCTAAGTGTGATTTTTCAAAGACTAGAGACAGCTTCTGTCTTTGATTTTTGATGGTTTTTTTGTCCCTTTTTGTATTCCTTGTACCCAGTTTTCGTTGATTGTGTTTTCTGTATCTTAGGTTATTTTTGCTATGCATTTTTATTTTCTCGGTTCCTTCGACTAGGTAGTCGTTTTAGGTTTTGGGATTCCGAGTTATTGCGATCGACTGTGTAACCTCTGTACACTGACTTGTACCTCGTCATTTCATCCTGCCGACCACATAGGTCGGGCATGGGATTTTCACATTTTGTCGAGTTTAAGTTGGCGCATTTCATAGGAAAAATAATTATTGGAATTTATAAAGAGATGTAGAAAAAGATCTTTATTTATTGACGAAGGCACTTTTTGCTACTAAGGGGTTAAAAATTGTTGTCCCTTAGCCTCCACTTTGATGCCTCATTAAAACCCCTTCAGAAAAACCCTTCTTTTTGGGAAAAAACCATGAAGTCGGGAAAAAGAGTACATTAGGGAGTGGAGTTTGCTTTTAACTATAGTACCTTTTCATATTACAAGCATGCCACGACCTAGGTAGCTCGGTACCGTTCAAGTTGGTTACCTTGTAGTATCCCTTTCCTAAAACTTCATTTATCTTATATGGCCCTTTCCAATTAGCAGCGAGCTTTCCTTTCCTTGACTTGTTGACTCCGATGTCATTTCTGATCATGACCAAGTTGTCTGGGGCGAAACTTCTTCAAATGACTTTCTTGTTGTATCTGTGTGTCATCCTTTGCTTCGGTGCTGCTTCTCTGATCTGGGCTTGTTCTCGAACTTCGAGGAGTAGCTCGAGTTCTTCTATGTGCCCCTGTATATTGCCAACCTCGTCATAGAGGCTCACCCTTGGACTTTTCTCATTGATTTCAATTGGTATCATGTCTTCTATGTCATACGCAAGTCGGAAGGGTGTTTCTCCTGTGGCGGACTGAGGTGTAGTCTGATATGCCCATAGTACTTGAGGGAGTTCCTCAGCCCATGCTCCTTTTGCATCTTGTAACCTTTTCTTCAACCCAGCCAGTATGACTTTGTTAGTTGCCTCAACTTGCCCATTTGTTTGTGGGTGTTCTACTGAGGTGAACTGATGCTTGATCTTCATACTGGCTACCAGGTTTCTGAAGGTGGAGTCTGTGAACTGAGTTCCATTATCAGTGGTAATAGAGTGGGGGATTCCATACCTTGTGATAATGTTTTTGTAGAGGAATTTTCGACTTCTCTGGGCGGTGATGGTTGACATTGGTTCTGCTTCTATCCATTTCGTGAAGTAGTCTACTCCCACTATTAGGTACTTTACTTGTCCAGGCGCTTGGGAAAAGGGTCCTAATAGGTCCAATCCCCACTTTGCAAAAAGCCATGGAGAAGTTAGGCTAATGAGCTCCTCGAGGGGGAGCGACGTGGAAGTTTGCATGCATTTGGCATGGTTGACACCACTTTACGAACTCGGCTGCATCTTTCTGCAAGGTCGACCAGTAGAACCCGGCTCAGATGACTTTCCTAGCCAACGACCTTGCTTCGAGATGATTTCCGTAGATACCATTGTGGACTTCCTCCAGTACCTCTACCGTCCTTGAAGTCGGGACGCACTTCAATTGTGGTGTGGATATTCCTCTTTTATAAAGTTTATTTTTCACCAGAGTGTAGCTTTGTGCTTCCCTCCGGATTTTCTTGGCCTCTTTTTCTTCTTTGGGTAGGATGTCGAATTTCAGGTATTCGATTAATGGGTTCATCCATCCGAGGTTCAATTCGGATATTTCAAGGACGTCTTGTTTGCCCTCTGTTTTTGTAACTGAGGGTTCTTGGAGAGTTTCTTGGATCAGGCTTCTATTATTCCCTCCAGGTTTGGTACTTGCTAGCTTGGAGAGGACGTCTGCTCTGCTGTTGAGATCCCAAGTTATGTGTTTGACCTCAGTTTCTGTAAAACGCCTAAGATACTCCAAGGTTTTATCTAAGTACCTCTTCATATTGGGGTCTTTAGCCTGATATTCTCCATTTATTTGGGAGGTCACCACCTGAGAGTCGCTTAACACTTCTACTTTGGTCGCTCCGACTTCCTCAACTAACTTTAACCCTGCAATCAAGGCTTCATACTCTGCCTGATTGTTAGAGGCTGGAAATTCAAACTTGAGGGAGACTTCTACTTGAGTTCCCTCTTGGTTGACTAATATTTTGCCTGCACCGCTTCCGACTTTATTGGAGGATCCATCCATGTATAGCTCTCATGTGGTGGAGGCTTCCTCTTGCTCTCCTACATATTCTGCCATGAAGTCGGTGAGGCATTGGGCTTTAATTACCGTCCGAGTTTCGTACTTGAGGTCGAACTCGGATAGATCTATGGCCTATTGAACCATTCTACCCGCAATATCCATTTTCTGAAGGATTTGCTTCATGGGCTGGTTCGTTCGAACTCTTATTGTGTGTGCTTGAAAATAAGGCCGTAACCTTCGAGAGGCAACAATTAACGCAAACGCAAAATTTTCAAGTTTTTGATACCTCAATTTAGGGCCTTGTAGAACTTTGCTGGTAAAGTATACAGGATGCTGCCCGACCTCGTCTTCCCGAATTAAAGCTGAGGCTACAGCTTTGTCAGCTACGGACAGATACAGGACGAGTTCTTCCCCAACTTTAGGTCGGTTCAGAATAGAAGGTTGGCTTAAAAACATTTTCTTAGTAGGGAGAAGAGTGGTAGGGATCTTAATGCTAATCCCGTCAAGAACCTGGAGAGAGCTGCAAGTCGATCGTTTAACTGCTGGACCTCCCTTAAGCAAGTCGGGCTTTTCATTTCTAGGACTGCTTTGCACTTGTCAGGGTTGGCTTCAATCCCCTTTTGTGTAAGCATAAATCCCAAAAATTTCCTTGCCTTCACCGCGAAGGTGCATTTTGTAGGATTCAATCTCATCCCATACATCCTAATGGTGTTGAAGACTTGCGAGAGGTCGGTCAAGAGGTCGGCCTCATCCTTGGTTTTTACTAGTATGTCGTCTACATAGACTTCCATTAGACTCCCAATGTGAGGTGCAAACACCTTATTCATCAGCCTTTGATATGTGGCTCCTGCATTTTTTAACCCAAAAGGCATGACCACATAGCAATAGTTTGCTCTTGGCGTGATGAAAGAGGTCTTTTCTTGATCCGGCTTGTACATTAGAATTTGATTGTATCCCGAGTACGCGTCCATAAATGACAAGTATTGATACCCCGAGCTGGAGTCTACTAAGGTATCAATGTTAGGAAGTGGATATGGGTCTTTAGGACACGCCTTGTTCAGGTCAGTGTAATCGACGCACATCCTCCACTTGCTGTTTTATTTTTTGACCAGCACCACATTTGCAAGCCATGCCGGATACTTGACCTCTTTGATGAATCTGACTTCTAGGAGGGCTTGTACTTGCTCTTCCACCACTTGAGCTCATTCAGGTCCGAGCTTCCGTCTTCTTTGCTGAACAGGTCGCGATCTGGGGTATACTGACAGTTTATGTGACATGAGTTTGGGATCTATCCCTGGCATGTCAGAGGCTTTTCAGGCGAAGAGGTCGGAATTCTCTTGTAGGAACCTTATAATCTTCTGCTTCAAATCTTCTTTTAGGTTGGCTCCTATGTTGGTGTTTTTTCCTTCCTATTCTCCAACCTGTACCTTGGTTTTTCTCCCGGGTTGTGGTCACAACTCTTCTTTAGCTCTGATCCCTCCGAGTTCAATTGTGTGCACCTCCTTACCCTTTCCTCTCAAGTTCAGACTTTCGTTGTAGCATTTTCTTGCTAATTTCTGGTCTCCCCTAATGGTTGCAATTCCCTCTGGTGTTGGGAATTTCATGCAATGGTGGGGGTGGACACCACTGCTTCGAGCCGATTTAAGGTAGTTCTGCTTATTAGGGAATTGTAGGCTGAACCCACATCGACGACTATGAAGTCGATACTCAGAGTTTTGGATTTTTCCCCTTTTCCAAAAGTTGTGTGGAGGGGTATGAATCCTAGTGGTTTTATTGGTGTATCCCCCAGCCCATATAGGGTATCGGGGTAAGCTCTTAACTCCTTTTCATCCAACCCCAGCTTATCAAATGCTGGTTTGAACAGGATATCGGCCGAGCTTCCCTGGTCTACCAGGGTTCTGTGTAGATGGGTATTGGCAAGGATCATAGTGATCACTACCGGATCGTCATGTCTGGGAACTATGCCTTGCACATCTTCTTTAGTAAAGGAAATGGTGGGTAGGTCGGGAGATTCGCCCCCGACCTGGTAGACTTCCTTCAAGTGTCTCTTGCGAGATAACTTCGTGAGGCCGCTCCACCGAATCCTCCCGAGATCATATGTATGTGTCTTTCCGGGGTCTGTGGTGGTGGGTCTCTTCAGTCCTCATCGTCTCGATTTCTCTTGCCATTATGGTCTGACCTTTCCATGAGATATCTATCCAACCGACCTTCTCTGGCCAGCTTTTCTATCACATTTTTAAGGTCGTAACAATCATTTGTTGAGTGACCATATAGCTTATGGTACTCACAGTAGTCGCCACGACTCCCCCCCCCCCTTTTATTTTTGATGGGCCTAGAGGGAGGTAATCTTTCAGTATGGCAAATTTTCATGTATACATCAACTAGGGAAACTCGTAGAGGAGTATAGGAGTGATATCTCCTAGGCCTTTCAAGGCCGACTTCCTCTTTCTTCTTGGGCTCTTTCTTTCTCTCTTTTGATGAGTGAGAGTGCCCAGGTCGCCAACTTGTCTCTCGAAGCCTGGCATTTTCCTCCATGTTGATGTACTTCTCAGCTCTCTCCTGTACATCACTCAGGGAGGTAGGGTTCCTTTTCGAGATGGACTGGGAGAAGGGATCTTCTTGGAGTCCATTTACCAGACCTATAATTACTGCCTCCGTGGACAGATCTTGAATCTCCAAACACGCTTTGTTGAACCTTTTCATGTAGTCCCTTAAAGGTTCTCCGACTTCCTGTTTTACTCTCAGGAGGCTCGGTGCGTACTTTACCTTATCCTTTTGGATTGAGAATCGCATGAGGTACTTTCGCGAGAGGTTGTCGAAACTAATGACCGACCTTACCAGGAGGCTATCGAACCACTTCATCGCTGCTTTAGTAAGGGTTGTCGGGAAAGCCTTGCAGCGAGTAGCATCGAAAGCGTCGGCTAGGTACATCCGACTTTTAAAATTGCTTAAATGATGCTTTGGATCCGTAGTTCCGTCGTAGAGGTCCATATTAGGGCTTTTAAAGTTCCTTGGAACTTTTGCCCTCATTATGTCCTCACTGAATGGATCTTCTCCTCCCAAGGGAGAGTCTTCTCGGTCACTGCGAGAGCTTCGACCTTTTAGAGTGGACTCTAGTCTTAGGAGCTTTTCCTCAAGCTCCTTTCGTCGCTCAATCTCGTTCCTTAAATTTCTCTCTGCCTCTCGTTGTCGTTCCAGCTCTTGCTCCAACTACTCCAGGCGCCCTTGGTGGCCATGGAACAGCCCCATGAAGGCAGTTGCATGGGGCTGCCCTTCCTTTCCTGGTTCGCGCCCCTCAAAAGAGTTTTCCTTTTGGTCTTTTACTCCTAAGGTGCCTTCTTTGTGTTGGTTAGTCACCCCTTGGTGGGTGACTATCGCTCTGTCGTTATTAGCAGCTTCCTGATTCTCTTGCTCAGAATCAGACGCTGTGTTTTCATCCTCATTGAATACATCCGCCATTACTGGTTGATCTCTCGCGTCCCCGACAACGACGCCAATGTTACTGTGGATAAACGGAGATACCTGAGGGGTGTCAGTGTATTTATAGTGGTGAACCAATAACTACCGTTGGAGTAGTTCCACCTTTTAAGGTGGATAACCGTCCCTTTATCTTAGGGAAGTTGAGATATGGCTCCTGGAAGTGGGTTGAGAGATTTTAGGGGTAGTTACTTATTTGAATAAGCATTATCTGCCAGCTATCCTTCGATCCTGACTTCTTTGGAGCGAGTCTGTGTTGGATCCGACTTTTTATGAGAAAGTCGGTGGCAAGTGAAGGCTAATCTTTGGATTGGACCTTTTAAGTTTATTTGGACATGGACCTTAGTGTTAGATCAGAGTATGAACACTTATATAATTACAGTAACTATTATAAAAAAAAATTAAGTTATCTGATGTATGATATACATATAGCATTTTAAAAAATTTAAATTCCATGTATTTTATTAATCATGCATACACAAGAAAACATAGAGAGAGACAACTACAATTTTAATCCAAAGATTTTCATCTCCCCCACTTGATGCCTTGATGGATGGCGTGATCATTAACCAAATCTATCCACTTGCCTTTAATTAAATGACTTTATGTTAAATCATATCATTATTGGATGGAATTCAACATTAAAATATACTTAAAAAGTTTGTTAATTGCACGCCACTCATCCTTAATTAGTGCTAACATTAGCTTTAATTTGCTTTCACCATTGATAAAACGAATCAATGAAGAACCAGTTTTGTGCAGTGTTGCACACTGTAGCATAGGATCATGCATGTAGGCATATATCCATGCAACACCTGTTAGCTTTAGAATGGCCAAGAAAGTGAGGTGGCTCCACCTCAGCAATCATCCCACCCAAACACCATCCCCATCACATGGATCCCATTTAATATTTTTATGGGTAAATATTCAATCCGTGTCCTCTTTAATTTCACAAAAGATCAAGTAAAACTATGAGGTTTCTTTTTTAATCTAAAACGATGTATTTTTTATAAATAATAAAAGCTTTCTAATTCTTCAACACGGTGAAAAATAATTATTATTTGAAATAGCGTTTATTTATTATTTGTTGCATAGTGATTTGAGAAGGACTGGATGGGTAATTTTTACCTTCGTCACTAAGCTTAAATCCAATCCCTTTCAGGGCCCCACAGAAGACGTCACCTAACTCCAAAAAAAGTGAAAGTGACACTCCAACCCCACCATAGTGCCGCCTGACTCAAAAGCTTTACCATGCAGCAGTACAAATACGGTTTTCTGACGAAAATGCCCCTCGTATACGTAGTTAATTACATGCCTCAAAAAACCATAAATATGCGTCTTCTACGCAGCTATTCTTCCCTTTTCTCCCTCTTTCCGCCTTCTCTTTAGTTTTAGAAGCAGCCATGCTCTCTGCTATCTCTGCCTCCGACGCTTTGATCGGAAACCCCTTTGCCTCTTCAGCGTTCGACGGCGGTTTACCGTCGTGGGACTGCACTGACTTTATCTTTGCCGCCATTAACACTTCGAGCTCCGGTTCAGATGATTCCAACGAAAACAATGCAAAAGAAAAACCCGGTTCGGAGGCCGTTATGGACGAGCGGAAACGTCGGAGAAAGATATCGAACCGGGAATCGGCCAGGAGGTCACGGATGCGGAAGCAGAGACACCTAGAGAACCTGCGGAACCAGTTGAAGGCGTCTAGAGTGGAAAACCGGGAACTGAACAACCGGTTGCAGTTGATGGTTCATCATTTTAACTGCGTGCGAACCGAAAACGATTGGTTACGGTCTGAGAGAACCCTGTTACGCCAGAAACTGTCGTACATGACTCAAATTTTGTTATTCCAACAACTTCGACAACAACCCTTCTCTTCCTCTGCATGGCCATGCAATAATGTCACGCCGCAATAACCCCTAGCTAGCTTTATCACGATAATTAGCTACCACGCGTTAATTAATTATCATAATATTGGCTCCGGTAATTAAACATATTTTAATTAAGCTAAGTTTAATAACTTGTCTTAATTTGCCTGCGTAAATTATAAAAAAGTAGCTAAAAGGAGGTGATTCATGTACGGTATTATGGTGGGTGGTTGTTTCCGGTGCTTTTTTTTTTCCTGAAACGGGAAGGGTTTTGAACACACATAGTAATTTAAAAATATTTATTTTCATATACGTCGACAACAAATCATATATCAATAATCCGGCCGCATAGTGCCCTGTGGGTACCAGTAGGACTTACAATCAAATAATTAAATTTTAAATGATAAATTATGTCTTTTACTTTAATTATCATCTTATATATGCATGTCGTTGATTACTTTATTAGGTGGCAAATAGTAGATGCCAACATTGCTAGTCAAGCAACGGTCAATCAAACATTTATTTAATGCCAAAATGCTTTCTCTATTCTCCTATTAACTTTACCATAAAATTAAATTAAAGTAAATGTGCATGGCTCTGTATGATTGAAACAATGGGTCTTTTAATATATTATAGTAATTCAATTGAAAGTGAAGACTAGAGTTAAAAAAAAATAGAAAAAGAAACAAGAAAAACTAATAATCTAATAAAATATGAATGTACATACCTATACTGTTCATAGAAAAGCAATACGATTCTTTAATGGAACCAAGTACAAATTTAATCTCTCTTTTTCTTTAAGACGTGAATTGGCTTTTGATTTAGAGCAATTAAGAATTTAAGATAGGGAGTAGGGACATTTTTTTTTCAGACTGATAGATTACTCCCCCTTCCCCGGTTCCTTTGTTCTTTTCTACATTAGTCCATGCAACTTTAGGCCTTGTTCTATATTTTTGGTCGGAAGGCCTTATATTATTTTTTGGTCGGAAGGCCTTGATCTTTTTTTTTTAAGTTCCCACCGTGTTTCTGAGACTCTAAACACAAGAATTAATTTGTTGATCTTTTTTTTTTTTTTAAGTTCCCACCGTGTTTTTGAGACTCTAAACACAAGAATTAATTTGTCGTCGATCAGGGTTTTATTTAAGGGTTTGTTATTAGTCAATAAATTGTTGTATGTACAAGATGAAATTCAAAATCCCGACACTTACTTAAATGATTTAGTGAACTAACCACTAGATCAAGCCAACTTAATTAATTAGAAAATAGAGACACATGAAACTAGAATTTTTAATAACAGAGACTGCAACTTTTATAACATTTATTTCCAAAAATATTCTTATTTAACTTTTCAAAATTTAAATTTACCAATGAATCTTCATATTTATTTAAAATTAAATATGATATTGATAATCAGTCTAAATACATTTTACATTAATCATAATATAAAGACTTAATTCAATTTTTATTTTTCAGTGTCTCTCAGTTTTAGTCTCCCTTCTAAATACAACATTAATATATATGAATAAATGAATGCGTGTAGGTATGACTAAAAAAACATTTAAAATTAAAGATTGACAAATCTATCTGAGAAAAAAAGTTTAAATTTCTGTAAAGATTGTGATACAATTATACAAATATAAAATAAAGTAGTGAGTACAGTAATATGATAATTAGTTTATTGTCTAATTACAAGTTTGTGATATCCTGTAATGTATTTCTATAATACTACACTCTACACTTGCTATAACTTATATTTATGGTGTTTTGATTTGCTGCAAGCGTCATGAGTCCGTCTTTTATATGTGATAGTTAACCTAAAGCAACATGAGAAAATAACGTCACAGAATCTAGTAATATAGGGTTAATAATGACTCTCTGTCTCGAAATACTATATTTCTCATTAAGATTTAATAAAAAAAATATTAAGAACTAAAATAATTCAGTCATAACTAGTTAAAATTGTTTTAATTTGATTTTATTTATATGAATTTTATACAAGGTCTAACATCAAATAAAAAAAAAATCTTTCACTAAATACTAGGGCTACAATAACAAACTCTTGCTAAGCTGTCTTTATCTTTTATTGCATTATTCCGTCTCCAGCATCGTATATAAGGCCACATCTCTATAATCATTACCACAGTTGCACACGTATATCATTTTTGTGATCATGCAGCTTCTCATTAGCACCACAAGACTTTATTACTCTCGTTTTGTTTATTGATAATTTTTTTTCAATTGTTGATAAATTTTTACTCCTACTATATAGAATCTTGATATTATTGAAATTATGCAAAAAAAATTTCACTTTATTTCTTTCAAAATTCAGCCTCCAATAGTTATTACCTTGTCCTTTGGCTCATCTCACCAAAATTGCATCATTGATTTTGAAGACTAACCGCTCTAGAGCTGCACCATAATACTCCTCCAGCAAGAATTGGATGGATATTTGAATACACTCCACCAAAACATTAACTCTAGAATCTGCATCCAAACATTCACATAAAAGCACAATAATATTATTCTCAACATTTACAAGATAGCCACTCACTACCGTATTCAAATTTTAATTTTCATTAATTTTAATTATTTTTTTGTAATCACTAATTTATTGTCTTACCTACAAAATATTTGTTTTATATTTTTCAAAGTGAAATAATAATTTATTCTAATTTTTTAACACAATATTTTCAAATTTTATCATAATTGGATTAAAAAAATAGCAAATGCTTAAATTAATTTATTCAATTGATAAATTTACTCATAACATCCATAAATTTATATACATAACATTTATAATTTTCTATTAATAACATCCATATCATACTCATAACATTCATAATTTCATACATATGATGTCCATAATTAATAAAGTTTTGTAATTAATATTATAAAATTTCAAACTATGTATCTTATTGTATTTTTCAAATTATTATCTCATATGTACACTAATAGGTCATAATTTTAATTATTTTAATATTTTTTATTTAATATTAATATGTATGTATACTTATTTATTGATTTTAATATAATAAGTTAATTTTTTTTAGGATTAAAAATATTAAAATTTAAAACTTTTTATTTGAGAAAAAATTTATAAAATTATGAATGTAATAATAATGAAAGAGCATTTTTTGAGATTTAATTCACGTTAAATTTAGAATTGACTTTTAGTTTAACGTGAATTAAATGAGAGAAGATAGTTATAGAAAAAAATTAATTGTGTCAATTAAATTCAAAAAATAATTCGCACTCTTTTATAAGTACAAATGTTATTGATAATGTATTTTTATTTATTGTCTATAATATTTTGACTACTTAACATTACTCATTTAATAAATAAATAAATGAGCAATATATAAGGTGATGGATGGTATTCTATGATGTATGGACACTGACACGAACACGGGACACGACACGACACGGGACACGTAAAT
>NC_029789.2:6316936-6323778 GCF_000816755.2 Arachis ipaensis | reverse complement strand
TAAATTTAAAATTCTTATAAGACACAGAGACACGACATATATATAAAATATAAAGTAATTTTTAGATAAATTATAATAATAATTTACTATTTTATTGATATTAAAATATAAATTAATTTTTTAATATATTTTTAATTCTATAAAATATTTAAAATGTATTTTGTTTTAATAATTAATAATATATACTATTTCTAAATCCATTTCAATAATACATGTTAAGAATAGAACTGGACACGCCGATACGTATTTTATTTTTTTATTAAAACTGGACACAAAAGATACGCGTGTAATGTGTCCTACACTAAGACATGATAAATTAAAGAAGTGTCCGTACTTCATAGATATTGCTCTACTCTGCTGCTCCAGCATTATTAGCATGTAGGCATGATGGTACATGCATGCCTACATCTATTGCCATACATTGGATACTTGGAGCTAAAACAAGGGCAAAAAGGGAAAGCTATTCATCAGCCATGAAATCGTTTCTCACTCTTGACCTTGACCGTGACAATGACTTGCCCATGCCATAGGTACTAAAGAGTAAAAGTCAAGAGAAGGGATTAATGGGCTGAAACAGACATAGCTAGATCAAATGCCATTGGCTTCAATGCAAATTGTCTCACTCTCAGTCTCAGAAAGAGGAATTCCACAAGGACATTTTTCTACCATGCTTACACAAACACAATACCATTTTTAACACGCTTCCGTAGTAATGCCAAACGCAGAAATTAAATATGGTAATATGACTTGTTGACTTATATATGATACTGTTACGTACGAATATGTAGCGAGTGGTTCTCAGATTTTATTACGAAGTAGATCCATGGCAATGACAATTGATAAAGCTGAAAAATAAAGTGTAAATAATTAATTATCATATATGTAATATTCATGTTGGTGGCCAAAATTGCAGTAAAAACTAAAAAGTGACATGACGAGGACATTGTCCATCACTATCACGCTACACACATCTAACAACTCTTAAGATAGCTTATATTAATGAAGCTTGTTGTGAAAAGATATTCCAAGATGGAATGAATAAACAAAAAAGAGCTATCTAGCCAGGGGAAGGGGACCCTGTAAAGATGGTAGATCAGAACAAAAGCTAGCATGCATATAGAATTAAGAAGGGTTTAGAAAGGAAATTAATAAGAATGATGCAGTAGGAGGTGGCTCACATCACATGGGCTTGCATATCCAAGGGAGCATAGTAGTTAATGTGTGAGGTGTGTGATGGCCACATTATATTAAACCTCATGGCAGGGTTTTGAAGCGAGTGCCAGTGAGATCATCAAATTTTGGATGTGGTAATTGCACAAATTTGGTAATCATAAGTGCAAGTCAATAAGGAATTTAAAGAGCACATTGCTGAGTTAGCTAGACCTCCTAAAGGTAGAGTTATAGCTCCACATATTTCATTTTAAGATTAAGAATAGAGATTAGATAGTAATAATAATGGTGGAAGAGAAGAAAAAGGGGATGGTCAAATGTGAGAAGAGCAAGGTATGGTGGTGATGCCCTACAAATTTGAGGCAAAATGATAATTGGGGTCTCTACTGCTTGATGAGTGGATTTGGTCATCATTGCTACAATCAAAAAGAGGCTCTCTTTTTTTTCTCTTTGCACTGCCAAATTGAAACGCCCTTACCCGATCTCTTTTATTATCAGACCCAATCATGCCACCCTAGAATTCCTGTCTCCACGAACTTGCATCAACACTCAATCATTCATTCATTTTATCAAACGGAATCTAACTTCCATTTTTCAAGCTTTCTTAGACCAACTACTGTTCTGTTTATCAAGTGGCCTGTCAGAAAAGAAACAAGAAAGATCACCATTCACCACAACGTAATTGGCTTTGGGTTCTCTTCCCTTCACATTGTTTTGGTTTTGGATATATAATCAAATTAAATATCACATGTGTAAATCTACGGCAATTGTAGCTAGCTTAGCCAACCCTGTACTTTTCTGTCAGTAGTATTGAATTGTTGATATTAAAACGCACGTAACATTCATATATATAAAGACAATGTTTGTTAATGGCCCTTGTTTTAATATAATATATACTTGATCAGGATGGCACGCATATATAAAAGGAATTACCATATAGAGAAGTATGTTTAATTTCTTAAGGGCCCCTCGTTTAACAATTCCTAGAATAGGACAATTACTTCGTCAAAATGCATATGAAAATAACCTATATATTAATGGTACAATTACTATCTCTATTGATAAAGATAAATTCTTATATCGGTGACCCACGCCCAGTGTGAATATTAATTATACTAATTAAAGAGGTGACACAGATTAAACAAACAAAATAAACGCAAGAGGAAAAGGAAAAGCTTGCATTGGTATAATTATGATTATGAGGATGGACTAATTAAAAAGTAGTGTTTGTTGATTACCCACTTAAGCCTAGTGTAGTTTCCCTGTTGAGGTCGTCACACTTTTTGTCATAATGCAATTATTAATAAGTACAACCAGGGCCTTCACAAAAAGGACGTGTTAGTTCACCTCAATAATTTAGAATTCATCGTTCATCAAGTTATTATCACAAACAAAAAGTTATATATGCTACTTCGAGTTCTAGGTGCTAGAATCATGGGCATGGCTAAGACAATAATTAATCATGGATATCTATCTAAATTGAACGAATTGGATCAGGTTCAATCATAATTAATCACCCGCACGATTCGACCTCAATCATTGTGTTAATATATATATGAGACACCATTATGACAATGTATAGTTAGTAGCTACATGAATGAGTTTCAGGCCAGTGTCCAAAATAACGATCAAAACTAACCACCTTATTATATAATAATAATAATAATGAAATGTATATTTCATGGCAAACAATAGGAAGTAATATGGGAATGACGAGTTAAATAATAAAAAGAAAGTGAGGTTGAATTTGCATTAACGTGTAACAAGTTGGTAGGTAAAAACATTGCATTTGGAAGTGAAGGGAGCGTAGAATAAAGCAAAAGAGGATGTCTTTCTCAGGCACAGATCCCAATGGAATGAAGGAAGGGAAGTATTGCTTGCTGGATCACATTCATTCCTTTTGTTTTGTTTAAAGGAATTTGCTTTGTTTCCTTTACAAATGTTCCCATTTATACACATTATTCCACATACACAATTAACAAAACAACTTCTTCCTCAATATCATGAATCATGCCTCAACTCAAATGATGAAGACCCTCCTAGATGCTGACACCTTTGTTAACTTGAACAATCAAAATAATATAGTAGGTGTTCCTTCACACCCTTCTTCTTCTGCTTCTGTAGAAGCAGTTCTACCACCAAGCTTTTGCTGTTACTATGGAGTTGAAGGTGAAAATGTTGGATGGTATCCACCACTCCCTGTCTTGCCCCTTAAATCCGATGGCTCTCTCTTTGACATAGAAGCTCTCAGCAGAACAAAACAACAAGGTTTTCTCTTAACTCTTACTTAACTTGTTTTCTTCTTTTTTTCATCTCAACTGCACTGACTATTAAACTTCTTTGCTACACTTTTTCCGTTTCTCTTCATAGCACCAAAACTGGAGGATTTCTTTGGTGGGCAAAGCCAAGAATGCAACAACGCCAGAGAAGCACTGCCTCTGAGCTATAACATGTTTCACAATCCAAATTATCTAAATCATGTACAAGAGAATATCAACTTGCTTCAGAACCAGCAGCATGATGTTAACCAGCAACACTCATCATATTATTCTTCTGCATCAAGAAACAACAACAACCATCATCAGGTGATGCTACAAGGATACAATATGGTTAAGGAGGAAGTGCCTGGTATCCACCATGCAATGGAGGCAAAGCTGGTTGTTCCTTTGGAGGATAATAGAGGTGAATCGCTGTCCATTGGATCGGTGGCGTTCGGGGATTTACAGTCACTGAGGTTGTCCACGAGTCCAAGCTCCCAATCAAGTTGTGTCACAACCTCACAACAAGCATCACATGCTGTCATGAGCACTACAAAGAAGAGGGTGCATGATGAAATGGTGGAGCAGAACCAGAAGCAAATTGCTCATAGAAAATCCATTGATACCTTTGGCCAGAGAACATCTCAATATAGAGGTGTTACAAGGTTGGTGCTTTTGTTGCTGTTAGAAAGACTAGTGTTTGAACAATAATAGGTTCAATAATTGCTTTCTTATTAATAAATCTTTGTTAAATTATTTAGGCATAGGTGGACTGGTAGATATGAAGCTCATCTATGGGACAATAGTTGCAAGAAAGAGGGTCAGAGTAGGAAAGGAAGGCAAGGTATGAAACAACAAAGGAAACAATCTATCATTGGAAAAATCTTCACCTTTTTTAGTCATATCTCATTATTCTTTATTCTGTTTCCTTTCCATTTATACGCTTTGCTTCCTGGCTGATGATTACTCCACTCAAATATACCATGGATCTCAGTTTATCTAGGTAAGGTTATCAGATCCTCTTCTGCTAGGATCTTCTATTATTATTACTTTCTCTTATATATGATAACAAAAGAGGAAAAATTAAGGCTTACGGACAAGTGATTCCAAAATTTATATATATCACAGGGGGTTATGATATGGAAGAAAAAGCAGCGAGAGCTTATGATTTGGCTGCACTCAAGTATTGGGGACCCTCCACTCATACAAACTTCCCAGTAATAATGATTGATTGCTTTTTCATTTCTCTATCTCTTGAGTATCTATCAAAAAGTCTCGGGCTTAAACTGATATCCAAATCATCATCTTATGACAGTTGGAAAATTATCAAAATGAACTTGTGCAAATGAAGAACATGACTAGGCAGGAATATGTTGCTCATTTACGAAGGTAATCATTGCTAATAATGCATTTTTTTAAGCTAACAGCCAAATAAATTACAATGAAATTTGTCCAATCAGAAAAAGCAGCGGATTCTCAAGAGGGGCTTCAATCTACAGAGGAGTAACAAGGTTGGTAGTCTCATATCTTGAAAACAAACTCCTCTTTTCTTAATTGTGTTCCTCCTCTGATGTTTTTCTCTTTTGATAGCAGACACCATCAGCATGGAAGGTGGCAAGCCCGAATTGGAAGAGTGGCTGGAAACAAAGATCTATATCTTGGGACATTCAGTGAGTTCTTTAACTCATTTCACTTAATTAGCTGCATAATTATTTTCTTTATTTTCTAATTATGTTTACTCTTCAGAGTAGAGTATTGCATGTGTACCATGCTTCCAATAATAATAGCAGCAATGGTTCAAATATTTGAATAGAGATGACCACATTCACAATATCAATATATATGCTTTATGACTTAAGAAAGCTAGTCTTTGATGAAACTCTTCTTTTCAGAGACTGTAAGGCTGATGCATAAACCACTTTAATATTGTACAGCACTGTCAGTTCAGAAACACAGCTTTTGTTTTATTAAAGTTGTTATACTTGAGAAAGATAAAGTGTATAAACAACCATAGCTTCAATTTATCTTTTGTTTTTTGTTTCTGTAATTAATAAAAGCTAACAATAAATGAATGAAACTTTAGGTACCCAAGAGGAAGCTGCTGAAGCATACGACATTGCTGCTATAAAATTCCGAGGAGTTAATGCAGTAACTAACTTTGAAATAATCAGATACGATGTGGAAAAAATTATGGCAAGCAATGACCTTCTTAGCATTGAACAAGCTAGGAGAAAAAGAGAGGTCATTGTTAATAATAACCATAAACCATCTACATATGATGAAGAATCGATTCTAATGCACAAGAGCTGCAAAAACCCTCAGATCATGATGATTAATCATCCACCAACAATGGCATTAGAGGAGGAATCAAGTAGTAAGATTGGAACACATATTTCAAATGAAGATAAGACAGGTTTGCCAATTCTCTATGGAAGACCTTCAACAACAGCAGCCTCTACTAGATTACTGGCTACCATTCCAACCGGTTGGGACCAACCACCATCACATCTGAGACCTAATAAGCTTTCCTTGCCTCAGATGCCAGTTTTTGCTGCATGGACAGACGCATAATCTTATACATATGATGAGCCATGTTATTTACTTCACACTAACGAAACTTAGCTTAATGGTGGTAACTAAGAAAAGATTATGCCTTATAATGGGTTCATACCAAAATTACAAGTGGAGAGGTTAGTGTTGGCATGCGCAAGAAATAGGAATTTTCCATAAGTTAGATGTTGAAAAAATATTTCCAATTTATTTGTGCTTTTTAGTTTTTTTTTTTTTTTTCTCTCTTGAAAAAATTGGCAAGCTGTTTTATGCATGCATGTACACAAAAATGTTTGAGTCACACTCAAATGCATTAGGTTATAAAAAAAATGATCTTCTTTCACTTCTTATAACATGGTTGTTATTTTGTATTAAAAAAATAGTAGATATTAAAAAAAATATACATAAAAATTGTACATATAATATTATTATAACATTATGCTGTTAATCCATTCATGCGCGTCACTAATTAGATAACGAGGCATTTGGTTACCTTAAGAGAGTCATAGTTACTCCCACCGTTTATCCGCGCTTGGTTGAATTTTTTCACTTTAACATTCGGAGCACTGGGTGAAGATTTTTTTTTCGTATGTGAAGATGTATCGCCTAATTCTTCAACCAAAACCCGTGATACAAAGGAACAAGAAGGCAATCAAAGGGTTATGATTGTAAAGACAAACTTATCAACGTAGTGTCCCAGGGGAGGGTTATATCATAATTATTGTGTTACCCAACAAAAAAAGATAGAGGGAAAAAACCATGATTATTATTAGTCTCAAAATTGAAAATAGTATCATATTTGATAACCAAAAATTAAAACTAAAATTTTAGGGATATAAAATTTCAATTTTTTGAGATTAAATT
>NC_029789.2:6312651-6316798 GCF_000816755.2 Arachis ipaensis | reverse complement strand
CATGTTATATATATTTTATTAAATTTTTTAGATTTGTCACTATTTATATCTCTTAAATCAAATACAATATAGAGAATTTTTTCTTTTTACTATTAGACTCTTAATCAGTATTTCTACTCAAACCCAGAAAAACAAAACATATTAAATTTTTTGAACAGTGTGCCACTGGCCACAAGTCTTGTTTTATTGATATTGACCATGGCATTTTATGTGACAAGAAATAATGGCGTTGCTATTCTTGAACGACGTCCAACATCATCATTACTTATTCCATTTTTACATATGGAGCTTTATCGAAAGGCAGCAGATATTCCCTTACCCAATTCTGATCTGTGTCAAATTAAAAGGGCAAAGGTGCTAAAATAGTTTATTTATTATTCCCTAAGGCTAAGAATGAACTTTTATGCGATCTGATTAATGGCTTAATGACCTGTATGGAATTCCAATTTGTCTGTTACTTTAAGGAAAGCCCCTATTGTTGGAAACTTTTTTTTTTTTCTGATTTTATAGGCACTCTAATGATGGTGCTCACAAAAAGCAATCCGGTCAATGTCTAATAACGTGGGCTACCTTCGTAACCGATTCAAACTCACTCCATTTGGTTACTTAATTAACTAGCCATGTAATATAACCTATGATTTTTTTTTCTCAATTTCATGCTCTCTAGTCTCTATTGCTTGAAGGCAGTTCTATATGCCTATATATAGTACGTATATGTCTTCTTGTATTTGACTGTGTTTCTTCAGAGAACAAATTCTACTGCACCTCAGTTTTAATTTGGGGGCGCATATATTTGGTAATTGTCACCATTTAAAATGAATCATGATCGGTGTTTAGAAAAACACTCCCTGTCAAGCTGACTCAAATATAAATTAAATAAAAAAATTTAAAATATTTTACAAGTTTTAAAATAAATAATTCTACATTTTTAACAAAATTAAAATAATTAAAAAGGATTAAATCTTATCTGTGACATATAGAACATATACATTTAGAAACTTGATAAAATAGGTATTTATTGCAGATCATGACTCTTGAATAGAAAATCTCACATAGTCAAATATTTGTTCATGAAAAATATTTTTAAAAAAATAGGATGGGTTTTGTAACTCAGTAATTAGACAATACATTTATAATTCACATGAGACCATATCAGCATTAAGTAATTTTAATTAGAAAATAATAGTTGATAATATAATAAGCGAATCAATAAGGAAGTTCTCATACAGAAATCAAATCAAAAGTCCACACTTGGGCGGCTCCACCTCTAAGAGTAGTCATTTCCTCTCGTGTGTCCGTACAGAATAACAGATCCAACGTGTGGCCTACACGTTAGGTTAGCAACACCCCTGCTAGTTGAAGTCTGAGCCAAATGCATCTAGGTTAACGTCATAACCGCTGTTAACTACGATTTTTTAATACGAGCCTCCCAAATTAATTCAAAATATATAATTTCAAATACAATCAATCTTTGATCTTTCAAATATATACAATATCAAATCAAATCAAATTAAATAATACTTTCTCATAAAAAATCATTTTCAATCATATGAAATGTCGAATATACTTTATAAATTCAGAGTATATAAGCAAGTATCAACAATACTTCAATGTTCCAGAAACACATATTCAAATAAAATCAAATATTCTAAAATAATACAAAACTTTATCAAATATGTATACAGTCTAATGTGCAGATTGAAAATCTGAATTTCACAAAAATAAATATTTAGTTCTAATAAATCCATTATTAAAATCAAATTCAAATCCTTTGTTGATAACTTGTAAGTATAGTCATAACTTTAAGCAGCATATATCAAAATAATTATAGATGTAAAGTCAAATAATTATAAATGTAAAATTTACTCATAACTTGGTCCTAAGAGATCGAAGAGACTGAGTTCGGAGTGCCAAATTAAAAGGTGAGAAAGGTTGGAATAGAATGGAATGAAAGAGCATAGAATTTGGACCGAGACAGTGGCAACAACTTCCACGGCTACATCGCAGATGTAATCATAACATCAACAGCTCCAACCGTTCCATGACAACACCAATATCAGTACTCAAGATAATTTTCCGCAAAAACACAACAAAAGTAGGGCGATAGTACTAAAACAGAGACATATATTATCGCAATTAAAACAAGAGCATGTAAGAAAATAACAAAATGCAGCAGAGTAAAGGTGGAAGCATTACAGTTTTACAAATGGAATCAGAACAGGAGAAAATGGCGCTGATTTAGAAACAAAAATGAAGGGGGTGTGGGGCTGAGCAAGACCAAACAGGAACTGAGACGGTTCATTAGCAGTGACGTCGGTGATGCTCCCCTGACGACGAGCTCCGTTGACGACAACGGCAGACGCGACGATGGTGAATGGCTCCTCCATTGCGACTCTCTCTTCCCCCTTTCTCTGGCCAGCTCAAACTCTCCCTCTTCATTCCGCAATGACAGCGGCCCCAACAGAGACAGCGGCGGCCTCAACGGCAATGGCTTGTCCGCGACAGAGGCGGCCCCCCTTCTTCCCTTGTCACAGTTCTTCCTCCCCCGCAAACCCCCTTCTCTCTTTAAGAAGCTCCCTCATTCGCTCTCTCAAGTTTAGCAACGGCACCCTTCGATGATGACCAAGGCAACCGCAGCGATGATGGATGCTTCAACGACAACGACAAGGCACAGCAGCGCGGGATGGTGCCTCCTTCTCTTTCTCTCTGTCTCGCGTCTTGGTTCTCTTCTCTCTCTTTTTCTTTCTTTCATTCTCATGTGTGTGTGTATTAGAAGAGGATTAGTATGGATAAAATTAGGGTTAGGGTTGGAAAGAGAGAAAAAGGATAATGTAAGAATTTTAATAAAATTGGATAGTTGGATAGTAATAAAAGAAATCAAATATAAAATGTTTTAAAAAAAATTCAGGACGTTATAGTAATAAACTTGAAATAAAATCGACTATGTTATATGTACACCAAAATTAGCCACTAAAATTAGCCATCAGTATAAAATATACGTTGAAATATAAATATATATTAAAAATAAATTAAATTATACATATATTTATACTCAAATATATTCGTTAATTTTAATGTACGAATAACATTTTTGAAATAAAAAATAACTCGATCCTGTGTCAGCGTTATTGATGATGTATAGCTCATTGCTCCAAAAAAATTATATCGGCCGACGCTCAAATAAAAAAAGTATGAGATAAATAATAAATATTTAATTAAATAGCGTACTACCACATGTGTTTGTTATCTGAGCTTAACAGAATTAATTCGTTAAAGCCATATGGCCGAGTAAGTGCATAAAATACAGTTATTTACTTATTTATAAGTTATAAACCAATTTATAGATATAATTGGGCCAAATTATAATGGACAGATCACAGCCAAATCATATGAATAAGAAATATTTTAAGAAAATAGGTTTGAATTTTGATAATTTATTGAGTCTAATTATTATATAAGAAGTTAAAAGTATTCTGAATTTAAAATATTATTTAATAATAAAATTGAGTTTGTTCAAAATGATAGAGAGAGACTGGAAGAGAAAGAAAAAGTTAAAATTTTTTAATTAATTACAAAATATCACCACCATCAAAATTGTTAAATTTGGCTATATTAAGTAAGGATTAAAAAACAAACCAGAACAATAAATTTAAAAGTTTTTTATCTCTCTTTGCATAGTATTTTACTTTAAGTAACTATTTTGTATGGATAGTATTCAAATGAGAAATAAAAATTATAAAAATTAATCTCATCCTTATAATACAATGGCATTATTTCACAACATGTAAAATAAAATAATAAAGTACAATTTAATTAATATACACAATAAAATAAATGTGAAACTTATATAGCAACAGTCAAATGTGGATAGTAATGGTTGCCTTCTATCCTAAAGTACTATATTAAACTGCGACTTAAATTTATAATTATTAGTTAAAAAAACTTACAATTCACTACCAAAAAAATATATTTTAACGACAAACTTTTTGTGATAACAATATAATGGTCACTAATTCTTTAATTTAAGTTATGTTTTTGCGGCAATTATATATTTGTTATTATTACTATATATTATAATAATAATTATATATTTTTTACAAACATTAAAAATATTTTTATTAATAATTATATAATTATCATTAAAACT
>NC_029789.2:6270587-6312595 GCF_000816755.2 Arachis ipaensis | reverse complement strand
TCATTATCTTTTTAATAAAATATTTTTAGTGGCCATAAAATTATGGCTAATTTTTTATTTAAACTAAAGAAATAAGAGACTCAGAAAAACCAAAGAAAGAGGTCTCAGAGAAGAGAGAGCCTAAGCTCACTGCCGAAATTCATCGTAGCCGTTGCTGCCGCCCTCGCCACCGCAGTTCAGATCAAGCAAAGGCTCATACCTATCACTTTCTACCTTTCTCTCTTTTGGTTTTCGATTTAGGGCTCATGAACTCGCTCTTTGACTTAGATCCTTCTTGCAGTTCCGATCTGCTCCTTCAGGTATCGCCGAGTCGACTCGTTTGTAGCTTCGATCTACTGTGCTCTCTCTTACAACTCCTTCATTTCATTTTCTTACAAGTTAGATCTTCGCGTTTGCGTTACTCATTATTTTCACTGTTTTAGATCTTGCGGTTCCAGTTCTTAAGCTTCGAATTTAGTTTTCTGCTATTAATGCTAATTCTTGTTCGTGCAACTGAAGCTATGTGTCGTCAATTGAATTGTCGTTTGATTTATTTTTATTTTCAATTTAAGATGTGAGATGATAAAGAAATCTGCAATTTGGATGATGCCTGATTAATGTGCCTTTGGATGTATGTTTTTAGCTTACGAGCTTAGTTTGAGTGTTTTAGGTTAGGAATCTGGCGGATTTTTCTTGGTTTTAATGTGTGTTAATTCAACATAGTCATTTCTTTGATGTATTGTTACTTTTTCAGTGTTGTCAAGTGTTTGGTTAAGTCATTAACTATATAAAAAAAAATATTTGTAACAAAAAAAATTGTTACAAAAAATAAAAATTTTGAAACAAAAGAAATTTGTAACAAAAAAATGGGCCGTTGCAGTATGTCCCGTTACAAAAAATTTTTGTAACAAAAAATGAAACTGTTACAATTCAAAGTAATATTTTGTATCAAATTATTTTGATACAAAAAACGAAATTTGTTACAAAAATGGTAACACTTTTTTAAGTATGAATATTGTTAGTTTGGAATTTATACTGTGTGGATGTAATACTTAGTTTATGTAGTCTAATTATACTTGGGGAGGTTGAAGGTATTGAGGTGAGTCACCAGAAGGGATAAGCACGAGTTTCTATTTATGGTGCTACCCTTCTCTAAGATCTGTGTTTTTGTCTTTTGGGTCAGGATCTCAAGGTGATGTATCTTTTCTGTTATTCAGTTCAATTTTAATAACTTTGAAAGACTAAAAACCCAACTATCTAACATGCTATGTGTGATGTTAAAAGAGGTCAACAGTTAGATTGTTAAAAAATTAGCAAACTGTCTATTTTTGGTATTCTTTGGAACTAGTAGGTAAAGGGAGTTATTTTTATTTTTTAAAATATAACATTTAATTTTTACTACGAGTGCTTTGCACGGATAATCAATTTATAAAGAGAATGTCCACAATCTTCTTCAGTGAGGTATTGATGCATCTTGCCTCAAAGACAATAAATCGATAAATGCCTGTGTTACCTAGATTATTTTTTTTAATCAATAATAGATTTAGGTTTATTATTGTAATTTTTTTAGTAAGAGTATATAAAAAATACATAGTATATAAGGCGTAATAACTCAACAAATATTTTTCAAGGAGATTTTTCATTCTCTTCAACAATGAGAATAACTTATTTTTCTCCCTCTCTTAATCCCTTCTGGTTCATCAAACCATCAACATCATAATTTGAAATATTTTCTTAGATTTGGATTAAGCAATGAGTGGCTTACCCAATTGACATTGCTAAGTAGTGGATGAACTCGAGGGACATAATGCCATACTTAGGAACTGTATTGAGCAACTAACAGCTATAGAATCATCTAAAGTTAGCTTTGTATTTCATCTGAGAGAGAGGCTTTATAGGAACAGGTAATTTTTATTGTTGCTTATCTTTTTAGAAATGCTGTAACCTGTAGTATGTCATTCTAATTTGGTTTGGTTACCAGAAATTCAAGCTAGGTCAACTCCAAAACCAGATTTAAGTTTAAAATTTATATGTGAAAACTGTCTGTGAAAATTGATAACTGTAAATCTGAGGTTAGAACAATTTGATGTTTATTTGTTTTTAAATTTAAGTTTGTATGATTATATTATATTTCTTCTCACAATAGAATTGAATATAATGTGCAATGCCTCTTTAGTGTCCAGATCCAACTTGCCTGGCCCAAAACTTATTTTTGTTAAGTTCGGATTTGCAATTTTCAACGAGTGTAATTTTCGGGTTGAGTTCAGGTTGACGGTTTTTTTTTAATAATAAAATAAAAAAATTATTATTTCTTTAAATATGATCTTTGGACTTTAATTCTTTTGTATTTAAACAAGTTCGCCGGACCACGGCGAATTCCATTCAAGTTTTTTTAAAACATGCACTTTTATGTTTAGAAAATAGTATATAGATCTACAAACAATACATAGGAGTACACAAAAATACACAGACAATAAGCATGGTTTTTTTAATGATTTTTTAAATATAAATTAAAAAAATAAGCCATATTTAATAATGATAACCATTGTTATCGTCTCTAAAATACATAGGCACACCGGAATAAGCAATATTTAACAAGGATTTTTTAATTATAAATTAAAAAAATAACTATTTCCCAAAAACAATCCACTACTACTTTAAATATATCAAATTGGAAAGTTAATAATGGTAACCATTATCATCGTTTTCAGAGTACATAAGAATACACAAAAGTACACAAGAATAACAATCCTTATTATTTTTGAGAAATAGTTATTTTTTTAATTTATAATTAAAAAATTCTTTGTTAAATATGGCTTATTCCGATGTACTTATGTATTTTTAGAGACGATAACAATGGTTGTCATTGTTAAATATGACTTATTTTTTTTTAATTTATAATTAAAAAAATCCTTGAAGAAGCCATGGTTGTTGTCCGTGTATTTTTGTGTACTCTTATATACTATTTGTAAATCTATATACTATTTTTTAGACATAAAAGTGCGCGTTTCAAAAAAACTTGAGTGGAGTTTGCTGGGAGTTAGGTGAACTCTATAAAATTTATAGAGTTTGTCGGGGGTTAGGCGAACTTGCCAATCGTTATAGAGTTCGCCGGGAATCCGACGAACTTGCTTAAATGCCAAAAAAAAAATCGTATTTTAGAAATTAAAGTCCAAAAATTATGTTTGGAGAAATAATATATTTTTTATTTTATTATTGAAAAAATCCGGCCCTCAGGTTGACCCCTGAAGTTATATATTTATATTTAAAGTATACCTTTTAGTAAAATTTATGATAAATTGTTTACTTTTATATTTCAACTTTAATAACATACTAATTAATTTTTCTCCAGATTTTTGTAAATATTGTTGATCTCAAGTTGTACACTGTTAACTTTTGGTAAGCTATTCTCATTTCTCCATTGTTTTGAGAATATTTTACATACTTGTTTGTAAAATGCTGATTTCTTTGTCATTATTTAATTATTTTTCCTTTCTATAAAGTTGAAGTGTTTTTGTTGAGTCTTGAACCCATTTTTTTATTTAATCATGTCTTAACTTGTTTAATTTAATTATCTGCAGATTGAAGAGTAAAAAAAAAGAAGAAAGAAATGAAAAAAAATTTCCAACTTAATTAAAAAGAAAAATCAGAAATTGTACCTATAGTTTATGCCAAAGTTGAACAGTCACAATTCACAATTCAGATTTTTACCTTCATTGAAAATTCTTTTATGCATGTAATTTTTGAAATTTGAAATTTTTTTTATGAATTGTTTTTTTTATTTGACATCGTTGCATTTATTAGGTTCTTGATGCTAATAGTGGCCATGAATTAGCACCATCCAGCACTTGAAATTAGGTTTGAATCTTAATGCTAATAGTTATTTTTTTGAAAGATTATAGCTTTATCTATTATTGTTTGTTTGAATCCAGCACTAAATGATAAATATTTTTATATCTTATATTAATAGGTTGTTATTCATCTTCAGGAAAATCAAGCAAGCAAGTAAAAGTTTGATAAAGAAATTTAGAAATTCATATCAACAAAGTATTTTAACAAGTATAGTTTGTGTGGCTACTAATGTTTTTTTTTTAATGTTCGGATGACATAGCATAATACACAAACATATTTGAGTTTGTTTCTGTTTGCCACACACATTTGATTAGATATAGAAAAAACAACAATAGTATTTCATTTTCTATATTGAGATGTACTTTGCCGAAAGTGGCATGCATTTTAGGATATTGCATTTTCTGTACTGACTGCTCACCTATAAATATGATATATTTCAGGATCATGTTTTCTTAGCCCTAACACCCTATAACTCTGCTACTTCCATAAGATACTTCTCAAAGATTCTCATATTACATTCTCATTCTCAAAACACAATCAAGCCTGCTTAAATTTTAAATGAGTAATTAAATTTTGGGATAAGTACGATTTTGGTCCCTAAAGTTTAGCGCCAGAATCGATTTCGTCCCTCTTCTAATTTTGGATTTAAAATCGTCCTTAACGTTTTTTTTCATATTAAAATCGTCCTTTTAATTTTTTTTTGACAAAAATACCCTCACCACTACCAATATAATTACCTCCTCCACCACCACCACCACCAACTGCCACTCCACCACCATTATCAACATCATCATCACCATCATCATCATCATCAACACCCACTGCCACTCCACCACCACCAACACCACTACCACCACCGCCGCCGCCGTCCCCCTCCCCCCTTTCTCTTTCCCCTCACTCAGGGACGGTTCCAAGTATATTGGTGTGGGGGCAAGCGCCCCCACTACAATTTAGAATTTTTTTTGAGTAGTATATGATAATAATATTTATTTAGGAATTAAATTAAAAATTTTATTAAAAAGGACGATTTTAATACGAAAAAAAACATTAAGGACAATTTTAAATCCAAAATTAGAAGAGGGACGAAATCGATTCTGGCGCTAAACTTTAGGGATCAAAATCGTACTTATCTCTTATTAAATGAGTAATTTAATAGCGCAAGGCCGTAGCAGATAAGTATTACTTAAAAAGAATAAACACATTTCAAACGAAATATTTATTTTTTATTAATAAGATTAATAATAATAAAGTTACGTAGAAATATAATATTCTCACATAAATGCATGATCAAACCAAACATTTTGCATGTATAATTGTACATGTATCTTTTGTATTGGATCGGTGCTTGAGGAGTTGAGGTATAAGCTTATTTTTTTAATAAACTGAGTATAATTAAAAAAAAGCCTTTAAGATTTTAGCGACAATAATGATGGCAGCTAAACGTGAATAACATTATAATTTAAGAATTTTTTTAGTGGCTATATAAATTGCCGGTGAAATGAATTTTCACAACAATAGTAATGACAACTAAAAGTGAATAACATTGCAATCTTATAATTACTTTTAGTGGCCATATAAATTGCTAAAAAAATGGCTGCTAAAAGTTATATACTTTTTGCGGCCATTAAAACGGTCTTTACCGGCAAATGTTATAATCCACTAAAATCTTTTAGCAACAAAGCATAAGACGGCTAATGTCTAATTGTCGGTAAATGTATTAGCGCCTATTTTTGTTGCCGTTAAAAACAAAATAAATGACAGCTAAAAGTGATCATTTTTGTAGTGATTATGTACATTTTTTATTATTTTAGTTAAAAATAATATATTTTGATATTATTTTTTAGGATTACTAATATCAAGTTTAGATAATTTGGATAAAAATCTTAAATACTTTATGTCTTACTTCTTTTAGCAAGACTTCAACAACTTATAAAAGTTAACAGAATAGATGGTTATAAATTAAAATGATAGAGAAGGTAATAATTAATTACGATCAGGTGGAAGAAAAAAAAAACGAGAGACAAGAACAAGGTAATATAATAATGGCATCTACCTTAAAAAATTAAAACAAAAATTTATGATTCTAATCATGATAAAAATGTATATGATATGATAATAGCTTATTTAATCACGACAAATATATGATATATAACGTAAATAATAAAAAATTAACTTAATAATAACTAATTTATATAATTATTTTTATTCTAATAAAGTCTATATATAGCGTTTTTTTGTGATTCATGAGCCTAGATCTAAGAGTCAACTTATTTTTTTAATTTATTATTCTTTCTTGACTACTTCATAGAATAAGAATGTATTCTTCAGGTCCTTTTAAGGTACAATTTATAATTTTTTATAGTATTTTTTATATACTCATTCTATTATATTATTCTTTTGATAATTTAATGATTGTTTTTACTTCAACTTATTCTTTTCGTCTAATGTTCCAGTGCGATTGTCTTTTGCCGCAATCGTTTATAATGCACCACATCCATCAAATACCATCTCAAGTTGTATTCACTGATTCGGGTTCTAATTACATGGATGTAAGTGTCCAACGAAGGACACTACAAGAAAAAGTAATATTTGTAACAAAAAAATTGTTACAAAAAACCGAAATTTTGAAACAAAAAGAATTTGTAACAAAAAAATAGGCCGTTGCAGTATGTCCCGTTACAAAAAAATTTTGTAACAAAAAATTGAACTGTTACAATTCAAAATAATATTTTGTAACAAATTTTTTTGATACAAAAATCGAAATTCGTTACAAAAGTGATAATGGAATATGGGATCTACTCACATATTATGACCAACCTAATGGAATGTGGGTAAAGTTAGTTTTCTTGGGAGGAGCTCGATTTTTTATTGAGGAATTGTTTCCACGGAGCTTTGTAGGCTAAGTTCAAGTTCCATCCCCTCCATGCTTTCTACGTCTGCTCAGAAATCTTCGAAGTGGAGCACATAATGAGATCGAATTTTCTCAATTTAAGTTCAGTTTTGGTAAATCCGTGTCAAACTCAGAGATATAATTTCAACAATTGGTAATATATTCAAATTTTCTTATTTTAAGTTTTTCGTAATTAAAATAATTTTATAACATATTGTGATTTTTTTCAGAAATTACCGGCTTTCTTTTGCATCAATGCGATGCCATTGAGGGGAATAAAGGTCAGTTTAGTTTCTCGGTGTGGCAATTCTATACCTCGCCGCATTACATGAATAGCGGATGATGAAGCTTATTTAACAAGAGGATAGTCTGAATTTGCACAAATTCTAAATGTTCGAACTTATGATGTTGTTTCAATTGGTTGTCGTTACAAAAATGACTCTAATCTATATATGCCAACCTTGAAGATGCAATTCAAAGATTGGTACTATATTTAAATTTTTTTCTCTTAAGCTTTTTGTATTAAAAATAATTTTATAACATATTGTATTTTTTTCAGAAACTACCGGTCTTTTGGTGCATTAATGCAATGCCATTGAAGGAAATAAAAGTCATTTTAATTTGACAATTTTAACAAAAAGATAGTCTGAATTTGTACCAATTCTAAGTATTCGATCTTATGATGTTATTTTGGTTGGTTGTTACGAGAATGACTCTAATCTATACGTATCTAAGGATTAGAATATATTAAATATTATTTAAGTAATTTATTTCTAATATTGGTATTTGATTAAATTAATTTTAAAAAAATTTAAATTGTTGCCTCAATTTATATATTACGGCTATTATTTTTGGATATGTTATTTTTAAATTTTTTAATATAATTTTTCCCTATTTTTAAGTTTATTTTCTTTCTTGGCTATATATGTATCACCTTTTTTTTGTATTTCAGATTAGTAATGCAATTATTAAGAGAAGTGTAATTCGTCAATAGATTAGAGTAATTAAAAGTTTAATTATATTGTGTGGACACAAGATTGATTAATTAAGATTAAGGCGTGGTAAAAGAAAAAGAATCACAATACGTGATTTTATTTCTTACTAACATATGAAGATACGTGAAAAAAAAATTAAAATATCACTATTTAAAAAAAATTGTTAATCATGTGTATGAATGAAAATTGGAGAATATACATGGATATAAAAAAT
Organism: Arachis ipaensis; assembly: GCF_000816755.2. Lineage (NCBI taxonomy): Eukaryota > Viridiplantae > Streptophyta > Magnoliopsida > Fabales > Fabaceae > Arachis > Arachis ipaensis. Next base: position 6,304,665 of record NC_029789.2, on the reverse strand, counting down.
AAAAAATTGTTGCATGATTGTAGAATAAAAAATAATCATAACAAAAAAATAATTAATATATATGATTTAAATATTTTTATGTATAATTAATATATATGTATTCATAAATAAGGAAAGATTTAAAATTATTTAAATAAAATAAATAAATATATCCTACGAATAAAAAAATTATTGACTAATCGATTAATATATACTGGTAGTATAAATAAAAAACCATTAAATAAAAAAGAAATAGTGTATTTTCTGTAAACCCTGGTTAAATCAGTAGATAATTAGTCAATAAATTAATTTTTAATAAGAAAGAACGCATAACATGTTATTTTTTATTAATAAAATTATTACAATTCAAATTAATTTTAATAAAATAATTTAAAAATATAATTTCAACCTTATCACATGCATGGTACGAATTATTGAACAATTTACTATCACGTGCATGGCACGGGTTATTAAACAATTTTTCATGTGTTTTTTTTCCTCCAAAATGAAAATACTATTTTTACCTATAATTATTATTCTTTATCATTTTTTTTATTTCTATTTCTCACATTTAATTTGTTAAATATATCTTTTCAATCATTGTAATTTGATTTACTTATTTTAGATATTATTTATTAAAATTTATTAGGCAATATACGATAAAATAATTAAAAAGTCATTGGTCAATCTCATCACAAAGGAATAAATTTTAATTAAATGCTAAAATAATTGCCAAATATTATTTACTTTCAATCATTTAATAAGTTTAATTTTAATTGATATGCTTTATTTTCTACTCACATTTCTCTTGATTGAAAAAGAAGAACTTATATTATGTTAAAAAATAGGGAGAAGTGGCCAGTACATTATGGTTGATTTTCATGATTTGTGTTCCGAGGGTTACCTGAAACTGTAGGTCGATCTCGGACGAGATCTTCTGTACTGGTCGGAGATGACGTGTCCGACTGGTGGATGGCGGCCGGAGCTGTCGTGTCCGACTTGTGGGACTGGCTGTACTGCTGATCCTTCGTCACCGGAGGGTGGGGGGTACCTGCAAGAGACTCCGATGTTTAAGTTAGCATGGGTATTAAGTAGGTTTTTAGTAGAATCAGAGTATGAGTTATACCTGGGTGCTCCAGTGTATTTATAATGATGTGGAGTGACCTTTTTAGATAAGATAAGTTAGTTATCTTATCTTATCTTATCTTTGGGTGAGGTCAGCTTATCTTCAAGGGAACCACCTTTATCTCTATAGGCTTGGACTGCCTTTGGATTTGGGTCGTGTTCCTCTATTTGGGTCCTTTACTGGTCTTTCCTGTCGATTTAGCCGAGCTCTTTAAGCAGAGGTTGGATAGCCTGATCTGAAGAGGTCGGTCGCTTTGTTACTGAACATCCCGGGTCGGATAGCTCGACCCAGGGTGTGAACAGTGCCCCTGCTCGAGCTCGGTCTTTCTTTTTGAGGTCGAGTCCTAGTTCTTAAGACTTCGATCCTTCTCTGGTGAAGCCGAACTCGAGCATTTGTCGACTTCTTTCTTTGTAGAATCTTCCTTTTTTGAATGTGGAACGTTTTCTTCTGAAAGCGCGCGCTTTTATATTAGCGCTCTGTTCTTGGGAACGTGCAAGGGTTTAATACCTTCATTAATTGGTTTTAATTGCCCCGTTTTCCTTGGCTTTTTATTTTGAACTTTACACACAGAAACGGTTTCTCTTCTTCGTTTTTACTTGTAACTTCCCTTTTCTTTCTCCCTTTCTGTTTCCTGAAGTTTGCGGTTTTCACATTTCTTCCCTGCGACGTCATTTAGTGATTTTTTGGTGTCTCTTTTTGCTCGAAAGGCGATTCTGTCCCTCCGTCTTCGATCTTCTACGAAACTTCTTCCTTTGTTCAGGTTGGTTCTTCTTTTCATTGTTCTCATCCTTTTTTCTGATAAGGCTTTGATTCTGACTGAATGTACGTTGGGAAAGCTTGATCCTTTTGTAGTCTTGTGTTTGCTTGTTACTGTGATGTATTTTTTCTGGTTTTTTTTTCATCTTTATGCATACTCCTGGTATTTCTGTTGAGGCTTTCTAGGGCTTTGCATGTTCTGCTGTTGCTTCTAGTTGTTTTTTGATACTTTGAAAACTGTATTTGTTTACTTCTGCAAAGATTGCCCCTTGATTTTTGCCCTGTTGATAGCTTTCCTTGTTGCTAAACCTTTGTAAGAGATGATCGATGCTTTGTTTTGATTTACTTTGTTTGTTCGGAGGGGGATTTTATTTCTCTGAAGAAAAGGTTACGTCTTTGATGATATTTTGTTGTTTAGTAGCTTCGTTCGTTGATCAAAACTGGGATAGTGAATCTGGGAGGTAGTTTATTTTGATGATCTGTGGCTCGTAGCTTTCTTCTCAAAGTGTCGCTTTAGTTGAAAGAAAAAGAAAAAAGGGTTTATTATTTTCTTGTTGGGACGTATCGAGATGTAGGCTTGTAGGTTTCCTGAGTCCCTGTCCTGCTAACTGCCTCCAAAGGATGCCCCTGGATCTTTTTGGTGTGGGTTCTGGGGTTTCCTTTTGTTGTTTGTACTGCGCTGGATTATGTTGGCCGAGTTGTTTTGATTTCGTCCGAGATGTTTTTTAGTAATCCAATCTTCTTTTCTTGTTTGTAGGACTAGTTGGCCATGTCTTCTCGCAAAAATATTGTAGAGACGTCCTCTAAAGTCCCTGAGGGAATGTCCGATTGGTTGGACACCCTTATTTTGATGTGTGTTTCTGTGGTCAATGCTGAATTCTGTGTGGAGCTTAGGAAACATCACCGCCTTTGTAAGAGTAGAGATCAAGAGAGAAATTATGAATTGGTAGCACCTGACTCCGAGGAGAGGGTTTGCTTCCCTACCATGACCCAGGGGGAGCGCCCTTTCTTTTATGCTTACGACTATTTTTTCAGCCAGTTGGACATCACTTTTCCCTTCACTTCCTTTGAGACCGATTTGTTGTGGTCGTGTAATGTAGCCCCATCCCAGCTTCATCCGAACTCCTGGGGCTTTATTAAGATTTTTCAGCTTCTTTGCCGAGAATTGGATGTTACCCCTTCTCAAACTCTTTTCCTTTATTTGTTTGTTTTAACTAAGCCCGGGATTTCTGCAAAAAAGAAAGCCTCGTGGATTTCTTTTAGATCTGTACAAGGACATAAGGTTTTTACCATGTATGACGAGTCCTTTAGGGACTTCAAGAACTATTTTTTCAAGGTTCGAGCTGTTGAAGGAGCTCGTCCCTTTTTCCTGGAAGCGAATGATGAGCCATCTTTCCCTCTGCATTGGCAGCAGAATGTAGTAGTATCCCGCTACACGTGAGAAATGCTCGACGAGATTGAGCAGGCCTTTGTAACAGTTTTGGAGAACCTTTGGGGGGAACCTCCTCATCTGGATACTAAAAATTCTTTGGGGGATCCCTCTCTCGTCCGAACTGCGTTGGGTATTACTTGATATATATTGCTTCTTGTTTTTACTCTGCTTTTTTCTTCTTTCCTAGTCTGTAAAACTGCTGGTTTACATTTTGCAGAGATGGCCAAGAATAACGATGCAATGAAAGCTTTCAAGAAGGCGAGAAAGGCTACTACAGCTCAGAACATCTCGACCAAGACGGATGGGGAAGGATCTTCTCAGACGACGTCGAAACCATCTGTGCCGAGCTCTCCTGGTCCGAGGAGAATGATTCCTACTCCTCGAGTCCGTTTGATGGATCCTCCGCAGTCTTCTGCTGCTGCTGCATCTTCTCCTCCGGCTATTCTTCCTTCCAAAAGACCTCGGACTGTTGAACCCTTTAATCTGGATGCGCCTGATTTTGATCCTATTGGCTTTGTCGACCAGCAGATTGGTCCTTATGGTGCCCACTCTATGGATGATGTTTCTCTCCTTCGCCATTTAGATTTTATAACTCGGAGTAGCATCAAGATGGCGCATATGGGTGCTGCCCTATACCGAACTGCCCAAGACCTTCCTCTGCATGCTACTAAAGCCTTTATGGAGGAGGCTAAGCGGGAGTTCGACCAGATAAAGAGTTTGAAGGAGGAGCTCGAAGTGAAGGTGTCCAAACTGGAGAAGGAGTTGGAGGGCGAGAAAGCTAGTTCTATTGCTTTGGCGGCTTCTGTGAGGTTGGCTGAAGACATAGCATTAAGGCACAAGGATAGCTACGTCACGTCCTATAGGGAAGTGATGCGTCTTAGGGAGGAGTTGGAGTCAGCCCAGGTTGATTATGCCGAGCTCTAGGGTCACCTTGTGGGCAGTGTAAATGCTGCTTATGAGAACCTGAAGGAGCAGGTTCGAGTTATTGCACCTGAGGCCGACCTTACTCTCTTTAGTCTGGACAATGTTGTAAAGGATGGCAAGATTGTCCCTGACGACCCTGATGACGATGATGTTGAACCTCCCTCCGTGCTTGCTACCAAAGCCTCTGTGGTGCCGACTTCTTCAGTTCCTTCGGTTGAGGCCAGTCATCCCGAGTCAGAACCTGACTGTCGAATCTTGAATCGGGATCATGGGACTGTGGATGCCGTGCCTCTTCAAACTCGTCCTCCTTCGCCCCGTGTTGGGTGCTAGTGTGTGGTGGGTATGAACTGTTTGGTGTCCTCTTTTTGGTTTTTTTAGAACAAATCAGAGAAGAATGTGATTATTTTGCTTGGGCAGAGGCTGAAGAGCAAGACCCATAAATTCAAAGACTAAAGAAGAAAGCAAGTGTGTTAAAGGAAAACCTGCAGAAAGCTGAAAGAAAATTTGCATTCGTACTTGCTGTTGGAGTTCTTGGATGGATAACGGCCGAGATGCTACTATATGATCGAATTAATTGAGGTTTAGGGGGTTAACAATTATCTTTATTCGTTTTGCTCCTATTGTTCCTAGTTTGATATGAATGTCAAATGTTGAGTGAAATGAAAAAATTGACATACATTTAGGGTGATAACAGTTATGTGTAAGGTGATAATAGTGGTAACAGTTATGTGTAAAGGTATGTGCTGTAAACATTATCAAGTATTTAGTGAAATGAAAAAATATGAGTTCCTGAATTTTGACATACATTATTGAGCATTGTAACATTTTAAATCAGTTTAATCAACCAATAAATAGAAGGCTTAAGTTGCCAATTCACATAACTATACTACTGAAAATTCATTTTAACCATTGATAATGGAGAAGTCTTAAAGTAGCTTCTCTTAACCATTATAATATCCAAACAAGTCTTAAAGATAATCATTAAAAGATAACAACACAAAAGATAACCATGAAACTAGAAGTCTTAAAGTAGGCTGTCTAAAGTATTAAAGGGACATCAACCTTTGGTCATTACCACTTTCATTACAAAACATAAAGTAAACATTAAAATCTACTATAAATTCATCCCAATGCTTTCCAGGCCCTAGGTGGTGTTTTGGCCATGTACTTCAAGGCCGATCATGGGTCTGCATACTGTGAAGATCATTTTGCAAGCATCCAAGCAGATATAGATCCTCTCAAACTGTGGTATCATGTCCTTACTAGGGATTGGTGTCTCTAATTGAAACTCAGGAGGTCTCTCCACTTGTATCCGAACAGTGGTTCCAGGATTCGACCTCAGTAACTCGGCAGCATAGTCTTGTATCCTCCTATATTGCTCTCCATAGGTACCATTAATCTCCTCCAATGCTTGCTGCTTCACTCTGGCAGCTGTGGTCTTTGTGAGGTCAACATTCCACTTGCTTTGAGCCTTCCTCATCAAGGTTCTCAACTTGATTTTTGGGTTCTCACAAATCTTCTTTATAAAATCCTTACTCAGCCACTGAGAACTCATGATACCAATCTTGGTTGCCTTGCTGCATGTGTGTTTTTTATAATAGCTGGTCAACCGCCATGTATCCTCTCTCTTCATCTTATGGCAGTATGCAAACCACTTGCATCCTTCTTGGAAAATAGCCTTACACCTATGGCTATCACACTTTGAGAACCATATTCTTCTGTCACTGTGCACAACATAGCTAGTTACACATTCCTTAAAAGCATTCCTATCTACATACATTGTCCTAACTTCCCATTTATACTCCTTCATATTCTTCAAACTCTTGTGCAACGGGTACTTCCTCAACGAGGGATCCCCTTCATCATCACTTACAGGGACATCCCATAACTCCTCACTCTCATACCCATAATCTTCATCTCTTAGTCCAGCAGCCACCACTTTCTCCTTTTCCTTGTTAACACTGGCATTGAATTCTCCTTGCACTCTCTCAGTTGGAACATTCTGTTTCATCTTTTGGGAATCCTTCATAGTTGTGATATCAACATCATACAAACCCCCATCACCATTTCAATCGTCATTACTGTCATCAAAAGCCACTTCCATTGCACTATCTTCAGAGCTATTTTCACTCCACTGTTCATCACTCCCTGCATCATTAGTGGCATCATCATTCTCTGGCTGGTAGTCATCATCCTCAGATTCATCATCACCTTAAAAATTTGACATCTCTGCAGACATAGAATCCTCCTCCAACATATCAGTTTGGGCTTCTGTCACCACCTTGGGCTTCTTACCTACCTTGGCCTGTTCAGATGATTGGGCCTTATGCAGCACAATTGGACCAGGCCCAACAGTCCCTTCAATGGGTGCAGTAGCCTCACCACCATTTATCTCTTGAACTTCCTCAATTGTACAACCTTTCCTAGCAGTAGCACCATCTTTGTGAACAACAAAAAGCTCTACCATGTTGTCCCTCATTCCAATTCTGGCCATGTCCATTGCATCCTTGTCTGTGTGAAGCATCCTCAGTCCTACCTCTGTTTCATCTTTTGGAGACTTATACCACATTGCAGCGATGTTCTCTGCCACATATCCCTATTCGACCACTATCTCAGTTGCCTCGAATCTACTCCACCTATCTTCATCACAGTAGTCCACTATCGAAGTATCACCCCCACGTAGTGTAAAAGTTCACCATCAAACCCAAACTTCCCTCCATGGTGTATCTTGACACTAAAATAACTCATTGTCCCAAAATCTGTCAGACAAACATAATATACTTCATAAAATCCTCACATTGATAAAAAAAACAACAGAAAGGCATAAATGCAATCACTAGGGAAAAATAAAAACTTCCAAAACAAAACAAGAAACAAATATAGAACTATAAAACAATACAATCACACATACAACATCATTACATATCAACATGCATTAAGATGACAACCAAATGGGTTGAGGAGATTTGATAAAGGAATACCTGGCACGATCTTCTTTCGGAAGGGAAAGGTTTCAAATTAATTGCTTTTGTGGAACTTAAATATTACTGAAGAACAATGTCACCTCTCTAGCTGTGAATCGCAACCCTTGAGTGACGATCAGTAGGGTTCGTGGGTTTTTTTTATCGTTTCGTGCTTCACAAGAAGAAGAAAAATAGTCAGTGGTAGAGTACGTATGCGTTCTGTCCCAACGCAGGAACCATTACACGTCTATTAACCTCTGCCCCTTCAGTTTGCCACGTCGGACACGACGTTAACAATTTCACTCCCATTTAACGACAAGACTTAATTGATGCTAATCAAAACTATTTTGGACGTAAATAGGACACTTTAAACGTTGGAGACTAAAATAGAATTCACCCCAAACGTAAGAGACCAATTTAATACTTTACCCAAAATTTAATATTTCACAATGAGATTTTTTTTTGTAACAATTATCTTTTTTTATGCAAATTATTTTATCTTTTTCATTATATATTAATACTTATATCTCTTAATTTTCGCTTTCATTTAGAAATGAGAAAAAAATAAGGTGCACACTGTGAGATCAATTTGCAACCCAGTTACTCAATCATCTACGTGATTACCAAGCAACCAAATATATAATTATTCTCCAATTTAAAAATTTTAACAAAGGCATTGGTATGCATATTAGTTTAACCTTTTACTTATTTAATTTGTTTATGTTATATTTGTAATTATATTATATCTATTTTTACAAATATATCTTTTTTAGAAAATACTCTTAGTATTAACACATGATATATTAAATAAATATTTTAAAAATAACTATAACGAAAATACTCTTATTATTAATACATTATATATTAAATAAATATTTTAAAAATAACTATAACCTACAATAAAAATAAAAAGAATAAAAGACAAATAGGTCCCTAACCTTTTAAAATGCGGACATTTTCGTCCTTCAAGATTGGAAAATACATTTTGATCCCTCACCATGTAAATTCCGTGACAATTATGTCCTTCCGTGGAATTGGTGCTCGAAACGGTAACGGAGATTGCTGAGGTGGAGGGGTGGAGAATGATGTGTCAGTTACGGTTGCTGAAGTGGATGGGGAACAAATTGTTGGAGGACAAATTGGTCCTTAATGGCCAAAACGACGCCGTATGCATCCCCACTTTCATGCCCATCATCCCAGACCTCTTCTTCTTCTCTCGTCTCACATATCTCTCACTCCACAACCCTCTCCACCCTCCAAAACCTCCCCTCCCTTCTCCTCCCATATTCCTCTACCGCCGCCTTCTAACCACCCGCTGCCTCGTCTCCGGTGGCGTTGACGGCTTCTTCTCCTCCGACGACCTCATTTCCACTCGCAAGTCCACCTTCGACCAAGGCTTCACCGTCATCACCAACATGCTCCGCTGAATCGAGCATCTTGATAACTCTGTCATCTCCAAAGGTGTTTCTGACTCCGCCAGAGACTCCATGAAGCAAACCATTTCCACCATGCTAGGGTTACTCTCTTTCGACCAATTCTCTGTTACTGTAACCGTTTCCAAGCAACCACTTCACCGTCTTCTTGTCTCTTCAATCATCACTGGGTACGCCAATTTCTAACTCCAATTGTTTCCTTTCTATGATTTCCTTGATTAATTTGTAATTTGGATCCATGCGTGTTTGGCTTTAGGTTAATTTTGCAACAAAAAGAGGCAAATTTTGGTTTTTTATTTTTTATTTTTTGAACTGTTCAAGTTGAATTCATCATGCTCGACTTAGTTGTTCAGCTGCCTATAGTTCATTTCACTCTGATTATTATAAGATGATTTGGATGAGTTTGATTTTTTATTGATTTTGTAATGAAAATGGCCTCTTTTTTACCCTTTAAAAGCTGCTGTACTAAGATTTTTGGATATATGCTACTTCTAGTACTGATCCACCGAGGAATTCTCAGAGCCAGTCGGAATATGGGAGGAGAAGGGAGTGGAGGTTTTGGAGGGTGGAGAGGGTTGTGGAGTGAGAGATCTGTGAGACGAGAGAGGAAGAAAGGGCGCGATGAAACTGCCATGGAAGAAGAAGAAGAAGAAGAAGAAGAGGTATGGGATGGTGGGCATGAAAGTGGGGGATGCATACGGCATCGTTTTGGCCATTAAGGACCAATTTGTCCTCCAACAATTTGTTCCCCGTCCATTTCAGCAACCGTAACAGACACATCATTCTCCACCCCCTCCACCTCAGCAATCTCCGTTACCGTTTCGAGCACCAATTCCACGGAAGGACATAATTGTCACGGAATTTACATGGTGAGGGATCGAAATGTATTTTCCAATCTTGAGGGACAAAAATGTTCTCGTTTTAAAAGGTCAGGGACCTATTTGTCTTTTACTCAAATAAAAAATAAACTAAATAGATATTGCAAAAAATAATTTTATATGTTCTGCTATGCTGTGCTATGCACTTAACTAAGCTATCTGGGTGCTTTTTCATTTCGGGTCCCTTAGTAATTATTTATAGAGGAGCTTTTGAGTCTACTTCAACTATCAATCTAATAATTGATACCTGTTATAACCAAGCTCACAAACAACCGTAAACCAAATAAGTGGTCAATTGTATGTTGCATTATCAAGAGTAAAGATGATCTGCGAGTGCTGTTGGAAGATCACGGACACTTGGAAGATAATTGTACGATGAATGTGGTATATAGAGAAGTTTTTGAGAGCTTATAATGAAAAGATAATTTCTAAATCTCTTAGTCAAATTTATTAAAATTTATTACTATCAATTAAAAAATTCTAGGTGCTAATTGGTAATACATTTTTATTCTATATTTACATATTGAGAATATTAAAATTATCATAATATTATTTCAAGTACATGTTTTTCAGACATCAAAGGAGAATGTTGAGTTGTTTTTTAGTGATTTTAAATTATTTACTGTTTATTAAAAAAAATTGTGCATTCGAATTCTCTACTAATTTATTGTTATTCATTTTGAGCTAATTTTTATATGTTTTTACTTCACAGTAAAACAACGTATAAATATTTGTTGGTGAGTATATATGTCTAACTTATTAAAAACATAAATTAATAAAACGATTAATAACTACATTAGAATTGATATAGTTAATACCAAATTAAAAAAATATTTTAAATTCATAATATATTACTTTTTTATTAATCAAAATATTATAATTTAAATTAATTTTAATAAAATAACTTAAAATTATAATTTCAAACTTATCAGGTACATGACATGGGTTATTACTTATTACACTTATTTTGTTTTTAATAATGAATTTACTTTTACAGACCAGACGAAAAAAACATAAAAACAAAAATGGATTACATAACATGATGCCCACCTTGTGGATTGAAAAATATATGTGGTAAAAAAAAATGTTTGCATATAATACATTGGTTCAAGGGTTTATTAATTAAAAATAATTTGTGCTATTCGAGCGGATTTGATGGTGTTTGTTCTAGCAAAATATATATTGTTTGGTGGAAAAGCACCATGATAACATATAATACATGGTGCCTTCTGTAGCCATTGTTTTCCATGTCTATGGTGGCTATAAAGAGCCATCCAATTGATTGTAGACATCTGACGTTTTTAAAGAGAGTTTGATTTTTAGTTACTTTGTATTAAACACGGTAAAAGAACTAACGGTGAGGGTAAAAATTTGAAACGGTGATTAGAGGAAACAGATTTTTTTTTTTTGCTAGAAAAATTAAAGAAAATACAGATGTTAGCACAACATCCACGTTGTTTACACATCCAATTCAAGACCCTGAAGAAAAACAAAAGAATTTTTGGATCACAAAATGTAAAAAGTGGCCAAAGATTTACACATCCAATTCAAGGCCCCAAAAAAAAAAGAGTTTTTGGATCACAAAATGAAGGAATTACCATCGCAGTAAGCACTTATTTTATATCAGCCTTTCCATTAATTCCTTCCAATGTTTAGAGAAACTACCACATATATACTAGCGACTCAACAGGTACTTCAGCCGCTTTTTTATTATCTTTTAAGAAATTAATTTTATTTTTTTGTTAATATATCATTCATTCTTCAAATTTATTAGATAAGTATTTTTTATTTTAATATTAAACGTGACTCTATTTATATCATATTTTGTTGAAATTAAAATTACTATAAAAAATCTTTTAAATGATAAATTATAAAAGCACACCATAAATGAAGTATATATCCCTTCCCATCACCATCACATTTCCTCCAAATGGATTATTATTTTCTATTATGTCTCGCAAACACGGTATAATGATTCTATTGTCTCTTTATTAGTCATTGGTGCTTCATCCCAAATTATCACTGTTGTTTGCCTAATCAGTTTTGCGAGATCACATTATTTACTTATGTTGCATATGGATGATGGCTCTAAATTAATTGAAATTTTAAATCTAGAATGAGCTGTTCGACTCCCCGGACAATAAAATTACAGCTATTTCTGATGACGCAGTTACCAAGACAATATGTGCTTTACTTCTTAAGTCTGTAATTATAGCTCTGTAAAGAAATATTTTGCCTGCTCTCCCTGACCCATCAACGAAAAGTACTCCACTTTCTCTCTGATCAACTGTATTCATAATGCACTTGAAAGCTACATACTAGTCATGATTCAATCTTTTTATAGAGCACAGGTCTTCTTGAGGTACTTTGATGGACAACTCTTTTTGGATAATTCTAGGCATCAAATTGAAATTGTCGTTGTCCGAAGTTAGAGCTGGTATATCGTATTGTGCAATATGTTTTCCATGTTGAAGGAAGATGTCATTTAAATCCTTGAGCAGGCGATTTGTCAACCCATGGCATATTTGTTGATGGATAATCATCCACCGTATATGAAAAAACTCGTCCCACAACCTTCTTACATTTGTTGGCTCACAAAATAATAAGATAGTTGCAAACAACCTTCTTAAAGCACATGGCATTCTTAAAATAGATGCCTCAACCAAACACGCCCTTATGCTGCTGTCACTCTCTAACAGTCTTCGATGCTGAGCGGATTGCTTAAGGGACGAATATTGGACATCATTCATGGTTAGCAAGTCATCCCAACCAGTTGGTCCTCTTAAATTTGACAACAGAATACGCAAATAAAATTTTTCTTTTTCTGTTAGTGAAACAGTATAAATCCGACTGATAGCTCTCTTTTGTGACTTGCGCCAATGCCATTCTTTTTCATTGATGTGCCAAGTGTAATATTTTGCGATTTTTCTATACAAAAGATGCCTAGATTGTTGGTCATCTGCCCGATTAAGTACAAAGAATTCAGTGAGTAGACAACTTTTTTTTCTCTGATTAAGTAGACAACTTTTTTTTCTCTGCATAAAGTCCAACTAGCAAAACTATTTCAAAATTGCTTTTTTAACTAAATTATTCAAATATAGATGGTCAATTTTGATATAATTATTGTTTAAATTTTTTTTTTCGAATTTAAGAGTTACCTAAAATAAAATTATAGACAGTAGGTTAGAGACATGATATTACCACTATTCTCTTATTCCGAATTTTTAATGTCCTGAATTTGTCATCCTCAATAATAGGAGGTGTACCTACAAAGACGTCGACACTCAAGTTAGTATGGGATACAAGAGGAAGTAAGATAGAGATCATACCTAAGTGCACGTATTTAGGATAGTGTATATATTATGAGATTACAATGTTACAAACTTTTTTTATGTAGGTTGTTTTTTTTCATGAAATACTCTCATCATAAGATGCTTAATATTTTATTACGGTCTTTCCTCATAAGATACTCTTAGGCTTATATATAGCCAATGTTGTAATATTCTCCTTTAAGAGTAGAATGATGGTTACAATGTAACAATTAACCTCATGAAATTGAGTTATTAGACATTATTAGAATGAGTTATGAGGAGTTAGTATCCTCTTTGTAACATATTTTTTGGAATCCAAGAGATTACTTAGGGTGTGTTTGGGGATCACGTTGGAAAATAGAAAAGCCCGTTTGAGCGTCTTGAATGTTCCATTATCATGTTTGGCAACTTTTTGGAACCCCTAACCCAGAAGTGCTCTCACCTCTGAACGTACGTTCACGTGAAGCTACAAATTCAAGCTTCTGCCTTCACGTTGGAAAAATTAATTACTGTTGGAGGAATTAGGTAAGAAATTTATTCCATATCTACCAATTGTACCCTTAATTTCTTCTATAAAAAGGATGCACATAACCACATCATTTCACCATTAGTTCTTTGTATGTTCTTCTCTGTATGTTCTTTCTTATAGATTTTTTTTCCAGATTTATTTTCATCACTGCTAAGGTAAAGATTTTAATTTTTTTATTATTTTTAATTCTTTTTTTCATATTTTGATTTTTATATTTTTTATTGTATTTTTTATTTATATGATAAATATTTTTCATATCATTTTTTTAGTATTCTGATGTTATTTTTTTAATTTTCTATTGTTATATTTTTATTATATTTTTTTATTTATATGACAACTATTGTTGATATAAATTTTTATTTTTATTAATTTTTATGATACTTTTATTATTTTTTATTTATATAAATGATACTAAATTAAAGAGTACTAACGACACTAAAATAAATTATAAAATATTTTTTTGTTTAATATTATAAAATGTATAGTACTCCCTTTTATATTTTTATTTCTTATTATTTTTTAGTTCATATGAATTTTTTTCATTATTTACTGTTCTTTATGTTTAATATGTAAAGTGTCTTTTTTATTTTTATTTGACTTTGTTCTTTTTTATTTTTTACTTATTTTTATCATTGACTAATAGCATATATAAAGGAAAAATAATTAACCACATTAGTTACTTTTGAAACTAGAGTTAGTAGCTTCTAGAATTCATGTATAAATAAGACTCTTCAATTTACTGTAAAGGGGAGTAATAGTTAACATTCATTTTCTTCTTCTTTCTTCATTGTTCTCTGCTTTGGATAAGATTTTATTTCTCACATGGTATCAGATAGTGCCCAAGATCCATGGAGCCGGAAATTATCAACAATAATCCATCATCTACTGCTGCTGCTACTCAAGCATCACCCTCTGCGTCAATTCTAAAGCCCCTTTCTGTTCCTTTACCAGAAAAACTCAACGATGATAATTTTCTCACCTGGCGCCATTCAGCTATTCTTACAATTTCAGGTCAAGAACTTCAAGATCATCTGGACCAACAGAAGATTCCAACAAGATACGCATCATATAATCCAATCTTACATAATCGGACAAAACATTTTGAGTTAGATCTCTACTTTGTTCGGGACAAGGTGATCACAGGCTCTATTGCTGTCACACATATTCCATCAACTGAACAAGTGGCAGATGTGTTAACAAAGCCTCTGTCATTAGCCAGCTTTGACAAGTTTAAAAGCAAACTCAGGTTGGCATTCAAACCACCATGAGTTTGTGGGGGGATAATAGCATATATAAAGGAAAAATAATTAACCACATTAGTTACTTTTGAAACTAGAGTTAGTAGCTTCTAGAATTCATGTATAAATAAGACTCTTCAATTTACTGTAAAGGGGAGTAATAGTTAACATTCATTTTCTTCTTCTTTCTTCATTGTTCTCTGCTTTGGATAAGATTTTATTTCTCACATTGACTTTTTTTATATTTTTTTTAGTGTTCTAATCCCTCTGGTATGTTATTATTTTTTTATGGTATTCTTATTGTTTCTTGTTCATATGAATTCTATTTTTTTTTCTATTTTATGCACTGTGTTTATATCTTATACGAAGTTTATTTTATTTTTTTATTTGATATAGTTCATATAAATTTTTTTATCTTTTATTATATTTTTTTATTCATATGATATATATTGTTGGTTTTATAAAATTTTTATCGTTTTTTATTTACGTGAGTTCTCGTTTCATATTATATATTTTTTTTTTTTTTTCTAATAGAACAATGAGTAACAATGAATCTCTAAAGACAAAAGCAGCATGGAACATGGAGACTATTAAACAATTTATCTAAGCATGTTTAGTTCAAGTTGCTAAACAGTAATGGAACCACTCTTATAAAAAAAGGTTGGAAGGATGCTTTGTCTCAATTTAATGAAAAAACTGGAAAACAATATGATAAGATTCAATTAAAAAATAAGTGGGACAATCTTAAGAATGAATGGTCAGCATGGTACAAGCTTTTTGGCAAAGAAACGGATTTAGGATGGGATTATACTAAACATACTGTTGATGCACCAAATGAATGGTGGGAGAGAAAACAATTGGTACATAGTAACTTATTATTAAAACAAAAATTTCAACTTTAATTTTGGTAATAAGTCTTGTGTTGATTAGTTGTACACATGCAGGAAAATTCCTTATATGAAAAATTCAGAAATAAAGGGCTCCCTTTTAAAGATGTTATGGTCGATGGCAATGTTACCTAGTGGCATAAAAGAATATGGTGATGGATATCGACCATACTTTGGGAAAGGTCATGTTGATATAGAGGAAGGTTCCGGAGATAGTGAAGAAGGTATAAGCGCTAGTGTGGGAGTTAATTCTGAATTTCAACACATAAATCTTAGCTCTTCTCAAGAAAATAATAGTCAAAAGAATACGGAAAAAAGAAAGAGAGATGTGGTTTGTGAAACAACAAAACAGAAGAAAAATTTTAAAGTTTCTGCCTCAAAGCAAATTGCAGATGCAATAAGTAGAATTGCCTCTGCATCTGAATCACGCTCAACTATTGTGTCCACATTTCTAGTACCCGGTGCATCTATTGGAAAAGTAATGGCTGAGATTTAAAAGATGGAAATGATCACTAGTGATCCCGATTTTCATAGTCGTTGTTGTCAACTAATGATGTTTAAACCGGCTAGAGAAATGTTTGTATCCTTAAAAGGATATAAGCAAAGATTGTTGGATTGGCCCAAACATGTAGCATA
Organism: Arachis ipaensis; assembly: GCF_000816755.2. Lineage (NCBI taxonomy): Eukaryota > Viridiplantae > Streptophyta > Magnoliopsida > Fabales > Fabaceae > Arachis > Arachis ipaensis. Next base: position 6,288,573 of record NC_029789.2, on the reverse strand, counting down.
TAATCCACTACCATTCATGCAAAATTAATATTTTTTTTATTTTCATGCAAAACTAGTTAAGTTATTATTGTACTCCATTTTAATTTGTCCATGAATTTTTTGTTATGCTAGGATAAGACAATAGAAAAATTTGTGTGTTGCTTATTTAGTTATTTATCATTTTATATAATGTTTGTGGTACTTAATTATTGTTCTTATTATATATAATTTATTTATTAGTTTGGTATTGATAAGAATTTATTTATATTCTTATGTAGGACTTAATTTTTGTTAATTAATTTGGAATGAACATGGAGTATTTGTTTGAATAGTATGAAAAGGAACAACATGAAGAATCAAAATTACTTTTCATTATAGAAGAAGAAACAGATGAAATTGAAAATATTTCTGCATTAATTGGTCAATATGCAGTCAATTATTTGTGCAAAAAACTATACAGAACTAATAAACAAACAGGTTATTTATGGGTGCAAGAAATTTTATGTGGCCATGGCATTCTAGGGGTGCACAGAGCCGGCCCGGCCCAAAGACCCGGCCTGGTCCCGAACACTTTAGGAGCTAATTTGGTGTGATTTCATTGGGTTTAGAGCCGGGTAAGGGTCTCAAAAATAGACCCGGTCATTATTTCGGGTCGGGTCCGGGCCATAGCTCGGGGCACCCAAAGTCGGCCCGGTGGTCCGGTCATCATACATAATTAATATTTTGTGTTATTAGTGATGGATCATGACTATTCTTATGTGGAATTTAAGTATTGTAAACCTTAATATTTTGTGTTATTAGTCATTATAAGACTATAAGTTAATGTTTTATGTTTAGAATGCATAAGACTTTAGACTAATGCATAATATTGTGTTATTTGTATTGATTTAAATATTTGGTATTATTAGACAATATTAGTATTGATTGTGGTTTTGCTTTAGTATTGATTGTGGTTATGCTTTAATTTTAAAGAATGGTTAGTTTTTGTTATATTTTTCTAAGTGAATTTTACTATGTTAAATAATGGTTGGAGTCTTGAAAATTTGGATATTTTTACATGCTAGCTTACAAGAAGGTATCAATGTAATGTAATGTTAACGGCCCGGTTTTCACCCAGTTTTTACCCGGTATAATTGTGGCCCGAAAGTGTATTGGTTTCATCGGGTCTAGGGTCGGGTTCGGGTCTAATAAATAGACCCAGTGTATATTTCGGGTCGGGTCTGGGTCACATCAAACTCGGCTTCACCCGACCCATGTGCACCCCTATGGCATTCGTTGTTATGAAATGTTTCGGATGGAAAAACATGTTTTTTTTTTCAATTTTGTGATGAACTAGTTGAACAATGATTAAAATGTACAAGACAAATAGGAGTTCAGGAAATGGTTGCAATGTTCTTAAATACAGTTGGTCATAGAGTGGGTAATAGGATGATACAAGAAAGGTTTTAACATTCTGGAGAGACAGTAAGTAGACATTTTCATGAGGTATTGGTTGCTTGCTTGAGATTATCTATTAAATATATTAAGCCATCGGATCCTAAGTTTCAGAATGTTCATAGCAAAATAAAAAATGACCAACGATATTGGCCATTTTTTAAAAATGCTATAGGAGCAATTGATGGTACTCATATCCCATGTGTGGTTAGCCCAAGTGATCAACCCAAATTTATTGGAAGAAAAGGATATCCAACACAAAATATAATGGTTGTGTGTGATTGGGACATGTGCTTTATTTTTGCTTTACCTGGATGGGAAGGCACTGCACATGATGCTCGTGTATTTGATAACGCTATTACAACTCCTACCATGAATTTTCCGCATCTTCCTCCAGGTTAATTTTTATCATTTTCTTACAAATAAACTATATTTACTTGGTTATCATGTAACTATTTTTTTTTTCTTCATTAGGTAAATATTATTTGGTAGATGCCGGTTATCCAACACCGAAAGGATATATTGGTCCATATAAATGTGAGCGCTATTATCTTACAGATTTTAGGCGTTCTTCTGGATTTACAAATCATAATGAAGTATTTAATTATTATCACTCAAGCTTAAGATGCACAATAGAAAGGACTTTTGGAGTGTGGAAAAATAGATTTGCTATCTTGCGACACATGCCCAAGTTCAAAATTGAAACTCAAGTGCAGATAGTATGTGCAACAATAGCTATTCATAATTTTATTAGAAGACATTCTGAAATAGATACTGAATTTAATCAATATGAACATGCAAACATTCTTGATGGAGAAGATAATAGTTATGTTGGTGAAAGCTCAGATCAAACTCTAACTATTAGCTCTTCTGCAGAAATGGACCATGTTCGAGATTCGATTAGGGATCAAATTATTAATCACATGCAGTAGAAATAATAGTGTTCTTATGAATAATATAAAAAATTATTTTAATTGATGTCTCTTTTAGTAATTTTTTATCTAAAAGTGATTTTGAGTAGTATAATCCAAACAACATTTACTTTACTATAATCCATTTTGATATAAAGATTGTCAAACATAAATCACGTTAACACAAACTTACTTTTAATCAAAATCAAGTTTGCAAAATCAATTCTATACAAACTCCCGTTTGCAAACTGTAATCCAAACACACACTTAATCATCAAATCGGTTTTTTAGAACTTCTTATACTCTTGGACTCAGTTGTTAGTATTGGGCTTATAAAAATATTCTAGAACAGACCTTCAAACTCGGTATGTCTTTCTTTCGAAAAAAATTTCTGAGTTTCAGATCTCAGCCCAAGTGTCTCATCCTTTAAGGTAAAGCTTTTTATTTTGCTTACTTTTTTTATAAAATTCGATCTCTGACCATAATTTCTATCAATCCTAGGTTGCCACCTTGCTTTATGAGTTTGGAAGTTAGATTTTTTTAAATCAAAGTTTGTATATTGTGATTCTAGGATTAAGAGTCAATGTTTCTATTCCTTGAATGTCAGATTTTTTTTTATTTTTTGATTTTTCAGTTTTATGGACTTTTCGTTGTGGATACCCCAACTCGTAACTTGTAAGCTTGAGCGTTTGAGTTTTTGAGATTTTGACGAAGACATCAAAATAAATTCAAATTGTCATAATCAATAATTATTAAATTTACTATGCTTGAAAAAGTAACTCAATCGTAAAAATATTGAGTTTAAAAATAAAGAAATTATTTCTCTTAAAACAATTGCATAATAAATTCTTTTCGTTTAAGTGCAATCTATCTAAATGAAACTTTTTCCGATCTAAAGTAATTGTTTGGACAATTGAACGATGGATTTTTCTTATTTAGATTAATTGACTCATGATTTTTTTTTAATAAATAATTATTCAAAGATTATTCCTTTATTTCTACCACAAATTTTCATATTATTATTTTGTAAATAATAATATGCTCTAAAATATTTTATAAAATTTGACTAAAATAAGCCATACTTTTACGTGTCTAAGTATGAATGTGGTTTACCTTCAAAGAGCTTAATAAGGATTTTTAGTATTTTTTTCATTAATAGAGAATGAGTTTTCGTCTTCCAACTTTGTAAATTTTGATTTTTGGGTGTCAAGTTGTGTTCTTTGTGGTAAATTTGCAAAAACCTTTTTCTTGATTTCTTGCTTCACAATTTTTAAGTTGTTATTAAGCCTCCAAATTATCGACCATTTAATTGGTCTAGCAATTATAAGTCTTTGAAGCGTATAGTGATGTAATCACAAATTGAAATTTGTAAATATTTTCATCTTTTTTGTGGAAACTTTTGTATTATGTGTTTTAATACTTGTCTTTTGTGACCATGTATTTTCTACTCATTTTTTTATATTGTTCATCTTGTGAATATGTGTTGTGCTAAACTCATCTTGGGTAGAACTTAGAATGAGGAGAATGTGATAAGCAACGTGTCTCTACAGACGTCGTCATTATTCAGAAGTGTTTTTTTCTCTCGAGTTTAAAAGTTACTTGAACAAAATTGTAGAGAGTAGATTGGAGACACGATATTGCCACCATTCTCCTATTGCAAGGACTCTGACACTCAAGTTAACATGGGTCGCAAAAGGAATTAAAACAGAGATCATATATGAGTGCACATATTTGGAATAGTGCATATATTACGAGGTTACAATATTACAAGCTTTTTTTATATGGGTTGCTCTTTTTATAAAATATTCTCATCATGATGCTTAATGTCTTATATATTATGGTTTCTTCTTATATAATGCTCTTAGACTTATATATAGTCAATTTTATAATATTTTCTTTTTAAAATCTAAGAGAGTATTTAATCATCAAATCAGTTTCTTAGAATTTTTGTATACGGTTTGAATTCGGTTTTTAGTATTGAATTTATTAACATATTTTAGAATAATTATTAATTACATGATAAATAAATTATTACTTTAAAAATAATTTTAATATTTCAATTTTCTTAAACGCACCTTCCTGTTTTTCGAAAACCTAAGAGATGAACAATGCTAATGATCGAGTTGGTGAGAACTCAAAGGTTTGTTAATTGAAATTATAACAAAAATAAAAAGTGCTAAAATAAAATAATCATATATATGCACACATGATAGAATTTGAACCGATAATTCGTTCTGATTGGCCAATAACTTTTGCAGCCTGGTCCAAGGGAGCATCTCCTACGGTGCTTTATAAGGCGCAACCGGTCCACCCAAACATACTATTTGTATCTTAGTTTATCTTGTTGTTGTTTCACTCAATCCTTACACACTCTCATTCACTGTCCTGCAATGAATTTGCAGAACTCACACTCGAACTGTTGTATGTTCAGAGAAAAAGAGAGAAAGAGTTGAACACTAGAGAACTGAAGAAGCAAAAAACTTCACTTTGACACTATTCAATAAACTGTTAAATACAATAACAAAAAAAAATCTAACCACTCACTCCACTACCTTAAGAATAGGACTCCACTTCCTTAAAAATAGAAACTATCTGAACAAAAAAGATTAACTTGCCTCTGAGGCCACTAATGACTTTGACCCGATTAACTGAATCATACACATAAGCATAAAACAGAAATAAATAAATATCAGGTCCTAATACATTATTTAACATTTCTCCTCCTTGGATTAGAGACCTGGACACATTCCAACTTCATGAATCAATTGACTAAATCGACTAACAGCAAGAGGCTTGGTGAAGACATCAGCTATCTGATTATCTGTCTTGCAATACTTCAGCTCCACCTCTTCCTCCTGTTGTGCTTCACGCAGATAATAGAATCTCAGCTTGAAATGTTTAGTCTTGCCATGAAAGACTGGATTCTGAGCAATTGCAATTGCAGCTTGATTGTCCACATACAACACAGTTGATCTTTTCTCTTGCAGCCCCAAATCACAGAGTAACTTTTTGAGCCATACTGCATGCTTTGCAGCTGCAGTTGCAGCCACAAATTCAACTTCGGCTGTAGACTGTGCTACAACTTCCTGCTTCTTTGAGCTCCAGGAAAAACAACCTGATCCAAGTGAAAAACAGAAACCCGTTGTGCTTTTCATGTCTTCCACCGAACCACCCCAGTCACTATCTACAAAACCAACCAGCTTCATCTCAGGAACTGCTTTGAATTTCACACCATAACTTTGAGTCCCCTTTAGATATCTCAACACCCTTTTTGCTGCAGTAAGATGTTCCTTAGCTGCACAATGAAGGAACCTCGATAGAATACTCACTGCATACTGAATGTCAGGCCTAGTAGCTGTTAAATACATTAGACAGCCTACTAGACTTCTGTACTCATTCTCATGCTCAGAATCCTGCACATTACTCTTGCTTAACTTCTCTTTCTGATTAACAGGAGTAGTGACTGTCTTGCATTCTCCCATTTCAAACCTCTTTAGGACCTCTCTGATGTACTTTCTCTGACAGATGAATATCTCACCTTCTTTTTGCTGAATCTCCATGCCAAGAAAGTAAGACATTCTCCCCAAATCTGTCATCTCAAACTGCTTCATCAGTCCTACCTTCAGCTTCACTATCTCACTCTCCTTCTCTCCTGTAACAAGCAGATCATCGACATAGATAGACACCACCACAAGGCCTCTCTCACTCTGTTTGTAGTACAGAGTGACTTCACTTAGACTCTTCTGGAACCCAAGCTGATGCAGATAACAATCAATTTTGCTATACCAAGCCCTGGGAGCTTGTTTCAGCCCATACAAGGCTTTTCTCAGCTTATACACTTTATCTTCATGGCCTTTAACAACAAATCCTTCTGGTTGGTCTACATAGATGTCCTCAAATAGGTCACCATTTAGGAAAGCTGATTTCACATCCAGCTGATAGATGGTCCACCTTTTCTGTGCAGCAACAGCTAGTAGCAATCTGATGGTATCCATGCGAGCAACCGGAGCAAAAGTTTCAGAGTAGTCCACCCCCACTCACTTGAGCATATCCCTTCACAACCAACCTGGCTTTATACTTGTTCACAGTGCCATTTGGGTTCAATTTTGTCTTAAAAACCCATTTGACACCTATAGTCTTCTTGTGATCAGGCTTAGACACAAGTTGCCATGTGTTGTTCTTGTTGATCATGCTCAGTTCTTCTTTCATAGCTGAGGCCCACTCCACACTTCCTTTTGCTTCCTCAACTGTTCCTGGTTCTAGGAGAGCCACATTACATCTGGCATAGACCTCTGCCAGTGGTCTTGTACCTCGCATAGGCAAACTATCAATCAATTCATCTTCAATCAGCTCACACTCATTCTGTAGATCTGCTTCCTCATTTAACTCATCCTCATTCTGCACATTAGCTTCAACTACAATATTGTCAGTCATTTTCTTTTCAAATACTGCTCTCTCCCAATTTTTATCTTCACAAAAAATCACATCTCTACTCACAGTAATCTTTTGTGCATCAGGACAATACACTCTATAGGCTTTAGACTGAGAACTATACCCTACAAAGATACCAGCCTCACCTCTATGATCAAGCTTGTCTCTACTGACTGAAGGAGTCAAGTAATAGCATAGACAACCAAATGTTCTTAGTCCACTAACCTTTGGTTTGTACCCATGCCATGCCTCGAATGATGTCTGCTTGTTGAGAGCTTTGGTTGGTAACCTATTCAACAAGAAGATAGCAGTATTTACTGCTTCTGCCTAGAAGCTCTTGGGTAGTTGTTTGCCTTGTAGCATACATCTTCCCATCTCCACAATGCTTCTATTTTTCCTTTCACTCACCCCATTTTGTTGGGGAGTGTAAGGAACTGTAAACTGCTGCTTTATGCCAGAGTCCTCACAGATGGCTTTGAACCTTTTTGAGGTATACTCACCACCATTATCACTCCTCACTGTCTTTATTTTACAATTTGCTTCATTCTCCACCTCTTGTTTGAACCTCAGAAATACTTCATCAACTTCTGACTTTTGTTTGAGAAAGTAGACCCAGCAAAATCTTGTGCAGTCATCAATGAAGGTCACAAAGTACTTGCTTTTGTTCAGTGACTCCTCAGGCATAGGCCCACAAACATCTGAGTGAACCAGTTGAAGCTTCTCCTTGGCCCTCCATCTTGTTTTCTGGAATGGCTTCCTTACTAGCTTCCCTTGCAGACATACTTCACAATCAGACACTTCACTTCCCAACTGAGGCAAGTCTTCAACTAAACCATGCCTCTGCATAAACTGCAATCCCTTATAGTGAAAGTGACCCAACCTTCTATGCCACAACTCCTCCTGACCCTGCACACATGCCATAGCTTTGCTCTCTTTGCTTGCAGGATCGAATGCAAATGTTTTGTTCTGCATAGGGATCCTAAACAAGAGTTTGCCCTCCTCATCTGCAATAGCACATTCATTCTTATCAAACACAATCTTCATGCCCTTCTCAACTAACTGTCCCACACTCAGAAGATTCTGATCTATCTTGGGAACATAGTAGACATCAGACATCAGCTTCACTCCTCCAGGGCCTTCAAGTAACACATTGCCTCTTCCTTCAACCTCTAGATGATCACCATTCCCAATTCTCACTCTAGTATTGACTGATCTGTCAATATTAGTGAAAATTGCCTCATTTCCTGACATGTGATTGGAACAGCCACTGTCCACCAGCCACCCATCACATGAGACTTGAGACACAAAGCCTGAAGCAGCAAACAATTGCTCCACTTCACCTGCAGCTGCTTGAGCCTCTCCTTGTTGAGAGCTCTTTTCTTTGCAGATTCTCTCTATGTGCCCTATCTTCCCACACTTCCTGCAGACTACATTTGGTCTTCTCCAACACCTAAAGAAAGGATGACCTTTCTTTCCACAGTGTTTGCAGGCTTCATCACTCCCTTTCCTCACTTGTGCATCACTTGAACTAAAACTGGTCTGTTGAGCACCAAACTGCTTGCCTTGCTTCTTCTTCTCACCACTTCCATGCTTCACCCTAGCCTGCATTGCACCTTCAACTGGGTCATCTCCTCTCCTCAGTACCCTCCTTTGTTCTTGTGCTTGAAGAGCACTAACTGCTTCAGCAAATGGCATCTCTGAGATTTCTCTTGTGTTCTCAAGAGATGCTATAGTAGCTTCAAATCTTTCAGGTACAGAACACAGGAGCTTCTCGACAAGTCTTTTCTCTCCAAGATCAGTACCCAACAGTGCCAATTTATTGGTTAAGTCTAGGAGTTTATCAGCAAATTCTTGAACTGATTCATTTTCCTTCATCTGCACTCTTTCTAGCTCCCTTTTAAGGTTCATTGCTTTCATTCCTTTAATCTTCTTATTGCCCTCATATTCTTTCTTCAAAAAATTCAGCTTTTGTCTCACGTTTACCGGTTTCAAAGAAAAAGCGCGTGCGAGAGTTCCACACCTTTATATATGATGTTACCCCCAATTCTTCTTTATCCATTTTCAAAATCTCTTCTTTCATTCAGATACTTCATTTCCTGTGTTAATTATCTCGGAAATTTCGAGTGGGTTTTTCTGATTCATTTTTATTACGGTATATTTCGTTCGGTGTGATTATTACTAGGGTTTTTTGCTGTTGATCATGGAGATTTCGGTGTTTGGGAGCTCCCAAGATAAATTGGGAATGCCCGAATTGGGAAATAGGGAGCTGGGTTTTATTAATTTGAAGGATGGTTTTAGGGTTTCGAATGATAGGGTTTGTTTCGGGAAAAATATTAGGTGGAAGAAAGCTGGGATTAGATTCACTCTGAGAGCTCTTCAGTCTGAACCTATTCAAGCGGAGAAGCATTCTGGTGCTGGTAGAAGATCCAAATCGGTAAGTTTTTTCTGTTTTGATTTGCATGCTGGGTTCTGTTTTTGGTTGGTGAGAATCTTGTGTGGAAAAATGGGATTTTTATTTGGGTTTAACCAAGGAAGAAGCTTTTAATTAATTAAATAGTTCTGTGTTGTTTTTGTTTTGACCTGATTTTTCTATATATTGTTAGCTTTGAATTAAATTCAGAGTATGTAAATATTTGTGTTGAGTTATTCAACAACATCAGCCACTCAGCTAGATGAATAATAACTTAACAAGTCAACACAAATTAGGATTTTATGTTATTTTATTTGTATGGGTATGGTTTTCTTACATTAACCTAGATTTTTTTATTAATGAAAACTGAAAAAACCATGAGAATCAAAGACTAGAGTGTTTTGTATGGGCTAAATGTGGATAAGATATTCTCTCTTCATCTGGATTTTATGCTAATTAGTAGAGCTATCCCTTGCCCAATTGGGTTACCCGGATTGGCGAGTCTCAACCCAATATTTACTTCAAGGATCGGTCAGGACAGCATTACAAAGAGTGCCTGTCGCTGGCAGTTGATGGGAAGACTCCAATTCAAGTGTATCAGAGTTTCTGCGAGAGCTTCAAGTCTTCGTTCTCTCCCTTCATGGGCTCTACAATTACTGTAAGACTTTTGGATCCGACAACTATGTGATCAAATATCCAATTTAAGATTAGTATGTATGGTTGATAAGGTTGTAATCAATATCTTTAAATATTGCAGGGCATATCGATGGGTTTAGGACCAGATGGCGAGCTACGTTATCCATCTCACCATCATCTCTCAAGTGTTATGACCAAAACATGCTTAGCGTTCTCAAGCAGCATGCTGAAGCATCTGGAAATCCTCTATGGGGGCAACTTCTTTTACGAGGACAAGCCCTAATCCTTGGAATTCGTACTTGGAATGAGCATGCTTAGCGTTCTCTTCCCCTCTTTTACGAGGGCAAACCCTAATCCTTCTTCAGCGACTTTTTCTTCCCTTTAAACCTAACACCGATTTGTTTATGCCTTCACTTGATGGTTTCCTCTTCTCATCGCTTCTTCAGGTATTTTTTACATGAGTGAGAAACAGGAAGCAAAGCATCGGGATCATTCTATCTTTTGGTTGTTGCTTGCGTGGTTACTTTTTATTATTTTTTTAATATCTCTTGCTTTGGGTTGTGGGTGTCCATGGAATTCGCGTTGGTGGTCCCGCCCTGTACCTGAATTCGTGTTGAGTTCTAAGTTTGTTGATCTTTCTTTGGGTTCCTTTGATTGCGAATCCACTTGATTTAAAAACTCCGAAATTTTTTTGATTGTTGTTTATCTTGGAAGATTTATTATACAGAGGTGCTCCCCATTGAAAACTATTGTTAGTATCTTTGATAGAAATCTAGGAATCGCTGGTTAAATTATTTGGTGTGGTTTATTTGGTTTGGGGTTTGTGCTGTGATAATTAGGAATTGGTAACTGATTAATGTTGGTGCATCTGTTTTTTTGGATTTCCTGAAAATGTATGATAAAATCATTGTCCACTATTTATCATTTATTCTGAATTCATCGTGCTTGATTTGTGATATGTAATTTAGAATTTTCCTTGCATTTTGCTTGGTTTCACAGATGCTGTGAAACAATTAGCTGCTGTTATTTGTTGGCTGTTATTTTGGTGCTATGAATTTTCTATTTTATCCTGAGATTATGTTTAGGTGATGAACTTAATTCCAGGGAGAGGTGAGAAAGTATTTAAAAAATTGGAATAGTTTCTCTAGTTAAAATTTAGGTGTTTGCTACTCTGTTGATTGAATCAGATGACTTATTGTTCTTTCTTGTAATTGAACTAATCTGTCATGTCAGAGTTGTTTGCATCAGTTGACCTGTTCTGTTAGTTACAGATTAGAATGGAACCAAATAAAAATGGCACATTATAAAGGTTTAGGTGGAAGGTTCAAATCAGTGGTGTGTTGCAACATGGGTTAAAGAAATTGTTGATTTTTCCTCACGAATTTAAGTATTAGTATATAAGCTGATTTTGATTTTCAACTTAAAAAATATTATGCTATTCATTTACTGTTATCCATGGACCACGGTAACAGATAAACGAGGGAAAAATTGACAGAAAGCTAGAATTGAATTTTACTAACGGTGAGATTTAGATTTACATTAGAAATACACACTATGTAAAGGATACTAACTATCAAGAAACTAACACATTGTGGTAACTAATGACAGAAATTACTCACATCTATCTCCAATTAAGTAAATAATATCTCTAAAATTTAATCTGTTTGGTTGGTAATTAAATGATCGGACTAATATTTTAATTTACAGCAGGGTCAGGATGCTCACAACACTGGGATTCTTGTTGGCACCTTGAAATGAGAGCAGGGAGTGGATGAAGAAAACTGTCTCAGCATCAATGGCAATGAAACTAATGCTACGGTTTCTAGAGCTATGCATAAGCTTAAGTCTTTCTACTTTTGACAACTTTCACCCACTACAAATTTAGCATATTAAATTGACTGTAAGTTCGTTCTTTCTTTTTTCTTTTGGCCTTGAACCATCAATTCCATCAAACTATCAGATTTGTTATTGATTAGAATTTCAGGAAGAAGCAACTGAAGTAATTACTATTGTTTTGGTGTTTCTTTATTTAATGTTAAGCAGGTGTTTAGCGTGTAATTATGAGCATTTCACATGCTGCTGATTCTATTGGTTTGAAAGAGATACCAAGATATGAAGTTAAAATTATTGAGGAGGATGACTGGATGAAAGGAGCTCAGGTCAGTTTGCTTCTTTTCTAGATCAATATCATGAAGTTGTTCTTGTGTTGCTTTAGAAGATTGATCCAATATCTACGCAACTTCCTTGCTATTGAAGTTCTGCATTATTATGCTATATTCACATTTTTTCAGCCATCTAGTCTCTGTTCTATGATATTTGGCAAAGTTTTTCATGAGAAAAATGTCTTGGTATGCCTTTCACTCGAAGGCAGAGTAGCTGAAATTTTTGGGTGTATCTTCTAGTGTTTCTGTTCAAATCAATTTTGGAAGGGCATGAGTGAAAATCAGACAGGTTCATCTTTTATGAACTAGAAATCGAGTCAATGAGGCAATGATGCTCTTTATGAAATTGAGTTAGTCCTGTGTTCTAGCTGTTAAATACTAACTGCTAATTGTTTGGTTTCTGTTTAATAGCTATTAAATTTACTGCGTTCTTTACTTAGCATTCTTATTTGGGGAATGATCACTTATTCATATTATGGAAAACTGTCAGTGCGAGAATGTTACTGGAAATAAACTTACAAATTTTTCAATGCTTTCAGGAATCATTTCATCCAGTTGAAGTTACTGAAGGCCTATGGGTGGTGCCCAAGTGGATTACTCCACCTGTACGCATATCTCACACTTATTTTTTTGTCAGAGTTTATCTTCCCTTTTCATTACAGATAATGTGTTGCTAAACTTCCTATAGTTGGTAATTATACATTGCAAATCTATTTAAGTATTGAATTTTTTGCATCTTGTTTGAATACCATTTTTAACTTTGACCATTTTTCTTCTTGTTTTCCCCACATCCTTTTTGTCTGAGAACTATTTGTTCATCCTAAATTGAATATTCTTTGTGAGACTAGTATATTCTAATGAGCAATCTTGAATCTTACACAGGATATTCAAGCAATGAATATAATTCTTAATCCTGGACTAGCCTTTGGAATTGGAGACCATCCGACTACCAAATTATGTCTATTACTCCTACATGACCGTATAAAAGGAGGAGAATACATCTTGGACTATGGCACTGGCACTGGAATTCTAGCAATTGCAGCTCTAAAGGTATTTTATTGATGATCTGCATATGTTAAGAACTTAAAGTAAAATGAAAAAGCTATTTGGAACTGGGATACCTACTCCGGTTTCAGTTAGCTAGAATGCCTTTGCTGTACAGTAGAGTTCATTTTCATTCTTACTTTATTTCCTTGAACATCTCTGTGTGGAAAGCTAAATATTATAACCGTCTCTATCATATTCACATATTTTAACTGTCTTTTTTTGGTTAATTTTTTGTGGTAGCTTCGATGTAAGGATTTTTTTTTTTTCATAGCATCGATTAGAAAATACTTGGGTTATCAAATTAGTGAAAACTTTCAGGAGTTAATTGACAGAACATATGTCAGATATGAATTTTCAGAGACATTTTGATATGATATGTTCTGTACTTATTGGGCCTTATATAGGGTTTAGGGTTTAATTATTAAGTTAGTATGAAAGAGCATATTATTGATGTAATAGAATCAGTTGAGAAATTAATCAAATGAGAGTTCAGGAAAGCAATTCTAGACCTTCTGCAGTTTCATATTCACCAATAATAGACTTTTGCAGTTTGGTGCTGCCTTTGCCGTTGGAGTCCATATAGATTCACAAGCAATTGCATCAGCATCTGAAAATGCTACTCTGAATAACATCAGACCAGACAAGCTACAACTGCACTTGATTGCAAGCCAAACTTCTTCATCCTGCAGGGATGATTGGCCATCTAGAGTTGTCGAGGGAGAAAATGCTTTCGAGATAGACAGAGTCACTCACAAGGATAAATATGATGTGGTCATCGCAAACATACTTTTAAATCCTCTGTTAAATCTTGCTGATCAAATTATCTTTTCTGCAAAGCCTGGAGCAATTATTGGTCTCTTTGGAATCTTAAGTGAACAGGTAGTTTAAATGTTCAATTAATTCTCATTATCGATTTTCTTTATTCGGAATGCAGCTATCTCTTTGCTGCCAAATGCATATTCTTGTTGGTGGAATTGCTTTGAATCACATTCTCCTCCTAAATTCATCTCCTTTGTTCCTTATGCAGGTCCAGAACTTTTACAAAAATATTCACTATTCTTAGAAGGCATAGAAGTGTCGAAAATGGATGACTGGGTCTGTGTGAGTGGCAGAAAAAGAAAGAATATAGAGTTGATGATATACTAGGAATTATAGTTGATGATCAATACATTTTGTTTATGTTTTGAATTATATTGAGTTGTTTGTTTATAGTACTTTTCTTTTAGTTTGATAATATGATGAATTTGTTTATTTTTTGAAATATTATAAATATTCGAATACAAATTAGATAAAAATTTGTATTAAATTTATATTTATTTTGTATGAAAACAAGTTTATTTTGTAATTAGAAAAATTAAAAAAAATCTATTTTACCTTACTGACGGATTTACAAACGGATTTTTTGTCTGTAATCAGAGTGTGAGATGATTTTCCAAAGTTCAAATTACAGACGGAAAATCTGTTGAAAAATCTGTCTGTAATTATAGACGGAAAATTCGTCTGAAAATTTGTCTGTAATTACAGACGGAAAATTCGTCTAAAAATCCGTCTGTAATTACAGACGAAAAATTCATCGGAAAATCCGTCTGTAATTACAGAGGAAAAACCCGTCGGAAAGTTCGTCGTCTCAGGGAAATGGATGAAAAATTTACAGAGGGAAAATCCGTCGGTAACTGGTAAAAATCCGTCTGTAATTTTCTGACGGGACTTTTACAGAGGGACAAAATCTGTCGGTAATTTCGTCGGTAACCAAAAATCTAGTTGTGAGGGTAGTATGACATAAAAAAAAGTTTCACTTTGTTAGACGTGGAATTTGGGTACTTCCTGGTAAAATTCGATGTTGCTGAGGATTGTGAGAATGTCATGTTTGGTCGGTATTGGGTTGATTGAGGGTCACTACGTAGCGGTGAAACCATGGGATGTTGATTTCCGACCTGGTGAACAATCTTTCGGTTCTACGTTAGTTTGGATTCGGGTCTTCGGTCTCCCAATATGGTATTATCAGGAGCAGGCAATGCTACGTATTGCAGCTGTAAAGTCGATTTGGCCACCAAACTGGCAAAGAATGAGAGATATGTCCGTACTTGTGTTCAAATAAATTTAGAGTTGCTCGTGATCAAGAATGTCATAGTTGATGGTGTCTCTTTTACCTTAGCCCAAGACAACAATAAAGAAGTCTCGCGACCCACAAATTCAGCCCAACAGAATACATCAATTCAGTTGCAATTTTAGCTTTTATTGTTTTATCTCATCTTATCTTTATTTGTTCTTATCTTATCTTTATTTGCTTTTATCTTCTATAGGCCAATGTTCTATAATATTTAGTTTTACTTTCATAATTTACAATTCAATCAATCAAGAAATACAAAGTACAACATTTTTCATCTTTTCTTTTCTCATTCTTTCACAATTTTATTATAGTATCAGAGTCATGGTATCCTCATTGAAGAGGATACATATGTTATCATCTTTCCGGTGAGAAATCATCATGCTTCTTTTTCAACCTCCTCCCACAATGAATAATCAATCTTTCAATTTAGCTCAGAATCCAACCAATCTCTATTACATCCATTCAAGTGAAAATCTTATCTTAGTCTTGGTACCCCTGTTCTAACAAGAAACAACTACCATTCATGATATAGATCATTCACTATAACCACAATTTTCGAAAATAAATATAGATCTCTTACTGGCAGTTCCGTCTGCACTTCTTTCCGACAGTTCCATCTACGCTTTCTTCCTGCAGTTCCGTCTGCGCTTCCTTCTGCAGTTCTGTATGCGCCTCCTTCCTGCAGTTTTGTCTGTGCCTCCTTCCGGCAGTTCTGTCTGCATTCTGTTTCAAACAGTCCCGTTTGCACTATGTTTCAGCATCCCCTCTCTCTCTTATCGCACTCTTTTATCGTGCTCTACGCGCTCTCTGAAGATCACTCTTATTGCGCTCGATGTGCTCTTTGAAGATAAATCTTATCGCGCTCTATGCGCCATCTGAAGATCAGTCTTATTGTGCTCTAGGCGCCCTCTGAAGAGATCACTGCTTGCTCTTTCTCCCTCAAGCACAACATCTCCTTCCTCTCTTATCACGCCCCCTCTCTTTTATTGTGCTATACGCGCCCTCTCTTATCGCGCTATATGTAAAATCAATCTTATCGCGCTCTTTTATTGCGCTATATGCGCCCTCTCTCTTATCGCGTTATATGCGCCCTCTGAAGATCAATCTTATCGCGCTCTACGCGCTTGCTCTTTCTCCCTCAAGCACAGCATCTCCTTCTATGTTTCTGCATCACCACGTCACATGCGTCTTCCTCAACCATTTCATCAGAACTTATCCAAGCCGTGGATTATTGACATCTTCTATCCACCAGCTTGCAGGGGCCTATTAAACCACTCTTTCACCTTAGCCCATAACAACAATAAAGTTTCGCGGCCCACAAATTCAGCCCAACAGAAAACCTAAATTCAGTTATAATTTTAGTATGATTTTAACTCTGCTTTGTGAATTTTGTACTAGATATGGTCATAATAAATCTCAATGCTTAAGAAGGGTTCCCATGAAGAGAAGAGTGTTGAATCTGTTCAGGGGGAGTCGCAGGGCAACGACAAGTCAGATCCAAAAATTCAAAATTCAGGTGGAACGAAAACTGTTGATCCGGCCAATAATTTAGGCAAGGATAATGACACTAATTTGCATGCAAAATCTGGAAATGATTCCGTGCATGAGAATGGAGCCAATGACAAGGAGACATGTGGAGAGAGAGAAGTGGACTGGCATAAGGTGCTGAAGAAAGAAAAATTTAATCAATATTAATATATTGATAAGTAATGATGTGTTTCTTACATTGTTTATGTATATATTAAATCTATAATAATAATAATAACTATAATAATAATANNTTACTTAATAATTATTTAATTATTTAATAAAAAATTTAATTTCAACCAAAATTTTTTAATTTACTGGTAAATATTAAGTTAAGAAAAAAATTCATCCTTATAAACTTCCACTAAATAATTTAATTAATTAAGTAATGCCAACTATAATCTTTTTTTATTCTTTATTACGTATATGTCATATATATTTTTATCCTATACTTTTAGCTACAAGTTAAAGTTTAATTCTAAAAGTTAAAAGATATGGATAAAAACATAGTTTGATGCAAATTCAATAAATATTTTTTAATATCGAGACAAATATAATTC
Organism: Arachis ipaensis; assembly: GCF_000816755.2. Lineage (NCBI taxonomy): Eukaryota > Viridiplantae > Streptophyta > Magnoliopsida > Fabales > Fabaceae > Arachis > Arachis ipaensis. The sequence goes on along the minus strand of NC_029789.2, from coordinate 6,271,366 downwards.
AACAGTAAGAATTCCATGTTTTTGTAATTCACAAGATTTTTTTTTTGCAAGAATGCAGAGTTTCGTGTAGTCTCTGTAATGCATGGCTTCTCCCAAATTTCTCGCATTTATCAAACTGCTAGTATCAGATTCTCGCTTGTAGTAAAAAGTTTTGGCCCACCACCTATTGGTTTATCACTCGTTTGGTTCACTAACATGTACATTACCATAACGAAAATAATATAAAAAATAATTTGTGCTATTAATATCTATAAACACTAAATTATATTTAAATTATGCACTTTTAATTTAAATATTGTAACAATAGTTTAAAATTAGGATAAATCACCCATTTTAATTGGTTTGGTTTCAATATTATTTCTTTGTCTTATTATAACTTTTATTTGAGAAATGTCTTTATATAAATCGATATGACTTAATATAGATGCACAATAAGTTATTTCAAACAAGAACGATTTATTAGGGCTGCACATACATATATAATTTGATTTAATGTGAGATGCAACCTTTTGGGTAAATCAAACCAATTTAAATGGGTGACTGACCCTCAAATTATATTTAAAAATTAAAATAGATTTTTGTTGGTATTTATAAACACTAAAAATCTACAAACACTAGAATTTTAAACCCATATAAGAATAAATAAATAAAAAAATAAAAATCCTTTTATAAAAATAATTTGGTTTTAAAAATAAAAATAATTAAATTTAATTAACATGAATAATTAAACAATTTTTTTTTAAAAAAAACAAAAAATATAGAGTAATTACCCAAATTAA
>NC_029789.2:6270003-6270407 GCF_000816755.2 Arachis ipaensis | reverse complement strand
AATCAGAGACTTTAGTTTTTAGATTTTAAAATAGATAAAACAGTCTCCAACGTTTATTTTTCTTAGACAATTTAGTCTCTCTCCAATTTGATTCAAAGAGTAAAGTATAAAACTATCCCTAAGAATTTAAAAATCTCAAAACAGTTCTTGAAAATATTTAAAAATTTTAAAACAGTCATTTTGATTACAAGAATCAAATTAAAGGAAGACTATTATATTGTCTAACAAAAAAAAGTAAACATTATGAATTGTTTTGTATATTTTAAAACTTAGGAGATTCAAATATTCAATATTAAAATTTTAAAGACGTTTTTTATAATTATTCAAAAATGTATTACATAATTAAAATTTACAATTTTAAAATCTAAAATTTTTATATAGTTTTGAATTAATGTTACAACATT
>NC_029789.2:6267837-6269892 GCF_000816755.2 Arachis ipaensis | reverse complement strand
AAACAACCCAAGACTTTTTCTCTCTAATTTTTACCAATTTTTTTTGTATTAATGTTATGTGTTCTATGTTTTTGTTAGCCTAGTACATAGCCCACACTATAAGGCCCAATTTTTGGTGCCCAATTTTTCATTTTGCCTTTACAGTAACATTCCATGAGTTATCGTACTTTTATTATTCTCAATACTAATTAAGCAACCTTTCCTTCATAACAATTGGCCACCGCTAGGCGTTACACATTTGAGTGGTGGGTCAACAATTGGCCACCGCTAGGCACCATTTTTTATATCATCAGAGAATTGTATGTCTGTATATTACATATGAAAGGGTAGCAGCATGCGGCTTTTTTTATTGAAATAAATATAGAAAAATTTTTATTTTCTTAAATACATGTGAATCGAAACCTTTTTTAAGATGCGCAGCACCAAATTATGGAAAGCACCCACGAATTGGAAATAGCTTCCATCTTAACGCTGGCGCTCACGAAATGGTGGCATGTATGGTAGAGGAAGCATTGACTACCAACCCAACCTTGACAGACGCGAAATGGGTCATTTTATAGATGGCATCCACCAATTGGACATGTCAATGACAACACACACAAATTGGACCATTTCAATTCTAGCACACACGAAATGGTTTTCTCGTTTTAATTTAATTAAAACCGGTACTTTAGATAGAAAAAAATAGTTTGTTAAAAAATGATTCCCCATTTTAGATGTACTCATCAAACAAAATTAATTCTTAAGGAGCCAAAAATCCTACCACAAAGAAACGATCAATCTTTAACAAACCAACGTTTCAAATTATTAAAATGGTGGTTTAACTAACTTAATTAAACTATAGCATATCCCGTGGATCAAAAATTACATAATTTAATTAATTAAGTGCGTGGCTGGGATCTAGAATGTAGAAAGTTCTAATAATTAACAACTAAGAGCTTAAATAATTAAACTCTTTTGAAAAAAGAGCTTAAAGTATAAGGACTTTTATTAATAACAGCTTATAAATAAGTTATTTTGTGTTTGGATTTTTAGTTATAGAATTACTTATTTTAAAGTTGTAGCGTTTGGATAAATAACTCAAAAAATACAATTTTTTTAGACAAAAAAATAGATATTAAAATAACGATGATAACAAATACTTTTCAATAGTAATAAAATTTTAATTCACAGTAATCTTGATGACAATGTCAAAGAAATTATTGTGTAGTTAGTGTTTGCTGTTTTATTATGTATGATATGGTAGGTGAAAATAAAAAACAAATATGAAATGTGTGTTAATGTATATTTTGTTGCTGTTTTTTTTACTCCTATTAGAACTCTCTCCTCCTACTGGGGTCAAGAACTTACTATAACTAACTATAAAAACAATAGTAAACTACATAAAAATAAAATCACATGTGAAAAAAATAAAATTAAAATTGAGATTTCATATCAGTATATCACACACAATGTTACATACAAATTTAATAATAAAAATAGTGATAAAATGATAATAAAAAAATGAAAAGAATATATACAATAAGTGGTTCAGATAGAACATTGTTTTAAAATGATGGTAGAAAGTCAATATGTTATCATTAAGTGAAAATGGTGGTGGAGGACTAATACTTTTATGTTATTACAACTTAGTTAGTGTATTTCGTGTTTGGTACCAATGAATTGGGTCTAATTCGCATCTGGCCCTTGACTTTCCCCTCTGCCTCCATTTCATGGGTACCACGGCTGGGATGGCCGAATTCACGTTCGCCATACTAAGAAGCTCATTTTGTGGGTGCCATACATAAGATGGATTCCTGCCACCATTCCGTGGACGCCAACTATTTTTAATTTGGGTGCTTTTCATGATTTAGTGTTGTACATTTAAAAAAAAAAAGTTTTGATCCATGTGTATCTAAAGAAATAATAATTTTTTTGTATTTATTTCAATAAAAAAGACAGACAACTAGATATATCAGCGTGAACAGAATATATATATAATAAAAAAAAAATATCTGTGAAGCGAGGGATAAAATAGTGAATCCAACGTGATAATAAAAAATCATTAATATGAGG
>NC_029789.2:6267030-6267223 GCF_000816755.2 Arachis ipaensis | reverse complement strand
TGCAATACAAATTGAATTATAGTTGAGAGAAATAATAAGTGAACAAATTATTTTTTTCAATTAATTAAGTTCTCTTTCTTCTTCTTGTGTATCTCCTCTTTTGTTTTTTTCTTATTCTTCAACTGAAATTTGTGTGAATAATTTTTATTCTGTTTAAGCCAACTTTATTAAATTAAGTTGCTAAAAATATTTG
>NC_029789.2:6265177-6266964 GCF_000816755.2 Arachis ipaensis | reverse complement strand
AAATATTTATATGATATTATTAATAAAAATAAAATGGTTAAATTTATTGTATAATGAATTGATATCAATTTTTGTAGATTATAAATTGATAAATAGATAAATTTTTTTCTTTTTTGGTATTGATAAATAGATAAACTTATTGAGTTGGATAAGCTACCCTGCATAAGCTGCGTTCTTTTTGTTTTCTTGGGCAATGTGGACAATTGGGCATCTCTCGTTGTTTATGAAAAAGTATATCTTCCAAAATCTTAACTAAACAGCCCAATATGAACGGCATGAGAATATGGCTAGGTAGAGGTTAACTAAGCGGGCTATAGAAGACCACCGAACTCACGTATGGAAGTTTTAAAAAGTGTCAATGATATGAGGCATAAGGGAGGCTTTTGAGTGTAGCCAGAAGAGACAGTATTTCAAGAGAAAAGGAAGTGATAAATATTAAATAGAATTATCCACTACAAGGTTGGGTGACTCTTAATACAGATGGTGCTATGAAGAGAAGTATCAAACAAGCAGGTGTGGAGGGCTCATAAGAAATGAGGCTGGCAAGTGGGTTGTTGGTTTTTCTTATCATATTAAAAGATGCTCAGCCTTCAACGCTGAGATTTGGGGAATCAAACAGGGACTTGAAATAGCTACGACAATGGAAATGAAGAATATTATTATGGAATGTGACTCCAAAGCAGTGATAGAAGTGCTCAATAACAAAAGAAACCTCAATAACCATCCAAATGGCTTAATTAGAGACATCAACAGATGGAAAGACAAAAATTTAAATATCTATTTTGTGAATATTTTTAGAGAAGGCAACCGATGTGTCGATTGTCTAGCACGAAAAAGTGTAAATTTAGAATTATGTCTCCATTTTTGGGACACTCCTCCTAAAAAAGTAGTCCAGTTACTAGTAGATGATGAACAAGGGGCATCACTGCCTCGTATAATTAGTGTGTAATCTTTTTCCTAGGTTTAGGTCTCGTTTACTACACCCAAAAAAAAAAGAGGTTAATAGTTAAATTAGTCTTTAAAAGATAAGGTATTTTTTAAATTTGTCTTTGAAAGATTTTTTTCAATCAAATTAATATTTTAAAGATTACGAATTAATTATATATGTCCTTCAGTTACTCCATTCACAATTTTCGTGAACGATTAATGATGTTAAATATTAATTGATGGCATACATGACACATAACATGTTCAATTAGACGTTAACTAAATATGTTTATGAAAATCTATCAATTTAGTCACTAGGTTATATTGGAAATAGGATTTTTGTAATTGAGAAAAATAACTAAATTAATAAATTTTCATAAATATATATTTGGTCAATATCTAATTAGATGTATTAGGTATTATATATGTTATCAATTAACGTTTATGATTAATTCGTAATTTTTGAAAGACTAATTTGATTGAAAAAAATTTCAGGGATAAATTTAAATAATGTCTTATCTTTCAATGACTAATTTGACTATTAACATGACTATGTAGCTACCAAAATCTAAATTCTCAACCACATATGTAAAATCTGTAAAAGAAATTATATATATTGATATTTTAATTGATCAAAAAATTAGAAGGGATAAAAATTTTATCTTTTGTATAATTATAAAGAGAAGTGTTAGGGGCTAGCAATTTTTGTATTTTGTAACCTCAATTGGCCATCAATAGTATTTTTAATAGTGTGAGATTACATCCAATGGTGGGAGATCACTCATTTTTCTTTTGATGGTTAAGTGCTGGCCACAAAATACAAAAGTTGCTAGTCCCCTAGACTTTCTCAATTAGAAAAT
>NC_029789.2:6263204-6264562 GCF_000816755.2 Arachis ipaensis | reverse complement strand
ATACTTGTATAATTTTTTTCAACCTTTTTATATATATTTTTTTATAGTATAAAAGATAAATCTTTTTATGTTTTATCACTTTCTCTCAATCGCTTTTAATACTAGAAATAGAAAATATAGACAAAAATATATATAGAAATAGTGTATAACATTCTTCCAAAATATGCGATACACTAGGGTTCAATAGAACAAGAATATATGACAGGAAAACTATTTTGGTAGGCATGATTTTAGCAACTATATTACGCACTATGGACATTCTCCCGTGCTGCATGGCTTTAATCAATGGGATTATATATATTGTGTGTCTATACTTTATCAACAAATCAACATCTCTAATTCAGGTAAAATCACCCAAAAAGATTTTGTCCAAAATTTTGCTGCCAATGTCCTATTCAGGAATCAATTAGATGCATAATTTTTCATTCTCAAATATGTACATCAGAACGTGACTTTGTCCTCCAACTACAAAACCCTAATTAACCTCCTTATGCATGCCCTTTATGTCTATAGAATTATGGTGCTACACGGAAAATGTTTGGGTGTCTGTTGCTGAATGCGTAAGTGAAATGTTGCTTTTTAGTCTTCTTAATTATGAGAAACACTCATGGAGGAAACCATGTGAAAGTTAGCATCTAAATAGAGAGACAAAATTCTCACATTTTTTTCCTAAAACATTCAGTATTATATTGGAGGAAGATGATTAACTCTCTCTTTCTCCTTTGGAATAAATAAAATAAAGTTGATCGTCTGTGACAAGGAATATGCTATTAGAATATTATTGGTACAATAATAAAATATAAAGAAATGTTAGAGGGTCGTTAGAATTATTATTTTTTATCATTGATTAATCATCATATTTAAAAGTGTGAGTTAAAATATTTATTGAATTACTAAATTAAAGGAATTGGGTTGATGACTAAAATTGATGGTAAAAAATAATAAATTCTTATGACTTTTTGGCATTCTTCTAAATTATATGAACATACAAAAAAGTATTTTTTTAGGTTTAATTATTCTGTTAGTTTTTATAGTTTTACTAAATTTGTAATTAGATCTCTTTATTTCTTTTTTTTACTTGAATCTTTATACTACTTTTAATTTTGTAATTAGGTCCTTTTGTATGTGTCAAAAGCATTAAAATTAATGGAATATTTCTCTAAAGAAATATACGATCAAAGATCTAATTAAATTCTTAATTGTGAGTACTTTCAATTTATAGAAAAATATTTTGTTAACTCTTAACATTTTTTATACTAACAAAGCAATAATTACAAAATTAAAAATAATATAAAAATTCAATTAAAATAAAATATAAAGAATTAACTACAAATTTAATAAAATTATGAAGACTAACA
>NC_029789.2:6257784-6262782 GCF_000816755.2 Arachis ipaensis | reverse complement strand
TGGACTAATTATGTGTAATTGTAGATGAGTGAACGCTACAAGAGGAGCAGACCTAACATGCAGGTAGCAGGTAGCGTGTTAAGCCAGCACACAGGATACATACTACAACATGCAGGTGGCATACTTCAACACGCAGCTTGCGTGGTTGACATATGACACGTACGTGCTGATTGGATATCATTTCAATTCATGACCTGCATGTGTGAAGGATTCCTGAGTTATTCGAAAATTCTGCCTATAAATACAAAGTTCGTTATTATTTTACTTCATTTTGAAAAGATTTGTTTTAGTGTTGGTGGTGCAATGAAGGATATTGCAAATATACTTGTGTATTATAACAGTGAGATTATATGAAATGCACATACATGAAGGTGTGAGTTTTGTGTATGAGAATCTATTTTCGTCTGTGATTTCATGCATTATGACATTTGCAAAGTTACAGTACGGTCCTGTCAAAGCATAGAGAGTGATATCTTAAATAGGGATGGTAACGGACAGGGACAGACTCAAATGGGGCAAGTAGTGGTCTTGGCCCCCCAACAAATTTTAAAAGCTTATATACTATTATAATAGATGTATTATATAGATTATTAAATATATATAGTATTATATTTGATTATACAAGATTTTAATTTTCGGCCCCTTCACTCTTCGATTTCTGGATCCGTCCCTGGTAACGGGTCCCATGGAAGCGGGGACATGCCCTCCGCCTCCCGTCCCTGCTCCGTCCCCACCACGGGTAACGGGGACTTCATATCCACAGGGGACCTGGATATCCACGGATATCCGCGGATTTTACAAATTGTATAAACAAAGATTCAAATTCAACAACAATTGTACAAACAGAGATCCAAATTCAAAAAAATTAACAATAATTGTACAAACAAAGATTCAAATTCAAAAAATTAACAATTTTAAACAATTTCAATCACAGAAAATTAATAATCGAACAAATCCTAAATTTTCAAATAAAAATTCAATAACAATTGCACAAATAAAAATGCAAACCCAGGAGATTAAAAATTTTAAACAATTTCAAACATTGAACAAACTCTAAACCCCAAATGTTGAAAAAAAAAACAAAAAAGAAACTAATGAGAGAAAGGGACTTATTAATGCAACGGCCACGACGAGGATGTAGGAGGCAGCGACGATGAGCGGCAAAGAGGTTGTTGGAGGCAGTGACGACGCTGCTGGTGGCGGTGATGATTCTCCTGAAGGCGACAACAACGAGGAAGACCGATTAGGAGGCGACGTTTAATATGAACAAGCATGGAGCAGAAGGTGGCGACACTGTTGAACGAACGCGGTGCAGAACACAACGATGATGAAGGGGCGACAGTGAGTGAGAGGGCGGTGATTTGCGCTGTGAATAAGTGAGGGTGGCAGTGACCAACGATAAGGCTTGTGAGCGGAAGAGACGCAAAGAACCTTGGAGTGGTTGGCGAGGTGACGAGGCGGGAGGAAGACAGCGACGACACTGTTGTTGGAGATGAGAAGCAGCAGCTGGAGGCAGAGGAAGAAGGAGGTGACTAGGTGAGGTAGCTGGGTGAAGGAGATAGTGAATCTCCTGAGTGAGGAAGTGAGGCTGAGATATAGGATAGAAGATTAGGGTTTTTAACTTAATATATAAGGGTATACATGTAATTTTATATTTGCAGGTATTATACAGGTACCCACGGGGCGAATACCTCTTCCCCTGCCCCCGCCCCATTTATTAGACGGGCACTCGTACCCGCCACCCACGGAAAAAAACGCCCCCCATATCTGCTCATCGGCGAGTAAATTTCCGCGGATACCCGCCCCGCAGGAAAAAATTGCCATCTCTAATCTTAAAGAAGGTGAGCAATATTCTGTACAGAAATTCTGCTATAGTATTTGGCTGCCTAATACAATTTAATATTATGTCCATCATTAACGAAGCAAGTATGTAGCACATGTTTTATATTCATCAGAAAACTTAAATGCAACCGCCACAGGTTAAGTTGTATGTTGAGTTTGAATATATAGCTGGCGACGAGATTCAACATGACTCAGATATGAAAGATGATAGAGCTGAGGTATACGAAGGAAAGAATAATGATAGCAAAGAAGACTTCAAAGCTAACTACGAAGCCGGTGACAAGGATGAGGATGGTGACAGGCCAAGTGAGGCAGTCGTGGAAGGTTCCATGCGCAGTCAGTCAACCCTTCGATGTTTCGCCTTTTATGCGTAGCTTGGATCTTGACGCCATGCATGTACCGAAATTTTCCTAAATATGCAAACATAGGTACGTGAGGAGTGAGTAATATATTTTCTTAATTTATATTTTTGATAGATTGATGAGTGATCATTTATTTTTTCTGTAAGTGTTGCTATTTCTAAGGACGATGAGTTTAGGATCAAGATGGAATATAATTCTATACAGTCAATGGTCGCGACAATTAGGAGTTACATGATCTCTAGACGTTTAGAGGAGTTGATGACACTGTGTATGAGTTCGAACCATAGATATTCTATGCGAAATGCAAGGCGTATGGCCATGGATGCGACTTCCTTATCCGAGCTAGCTTGATTCGAAAGAAAGATTATTTGGAGATAAGGAGATACAACGGGAGGCACACGTACACCATGGGAACAATTTTAGATGATCATTCCAAATTAGACTCAAACACAGTTGCGAATGCTATAAGGCCATTGGTTGAAACCGACCCATCCCTGAAGGTGAAATTTATAATTATGGAAGTCCAGTCCAGCTTCAACTACACCATCAGTTACCGTAAGGCTTGGTTGACAAAGTAAAAATCGAAAAAGAAACCTACCAAACTTTGCCAATGTTGTGCATGATAATATGGTTCGTAAGATGCTTGATTCGTTTGTCCAAATAGAAATATGACTCCTATATAATGAAATTAAAGAGATAGACAGTATCAAGATACTTCATCAGATATTCTGGAATTTTAATTCATGCATTAGAGCATTTCAACATTATGGCTGCGTTTGTTTTTGAGAACAGGACAAGACACGGAGAACGAGACAAGACAAGACATTGATGGATAGAGATCCAAAATTTTGTGTTCTTGTATTCTGTTTGGTGATAAACTAGAACAAATTATGAAAATTCAATTTATTCTCATTTTTTCATTCAAAAAATTTGAGATGAAAAATATAATAATAAAAAATATAATTATGAAAAATTAACAAGAATAATGAAAGAAAAAATAAAAAATAAGTTGTGTCCGTTGTTAGTATTTCCGTGTCCTTCCTGTCAGGATGGACATAAAATACATTAATTCAGTGTTTCTGGACACATTGTCTCCATCTATGTCTCTTTTATTAAACACAATTTTATGTCTGTATCTCTGTTTTCAGTGTCCTGTCTCTATAAACAAACACGACCTATAAATCTTTGGTTCATGTCGACCATACACATCTTTATGGAAATCATCCCAAATGTGAATATTAAATAAATACACCACTTATTTTTTCATATAAAAAAGAAAATTCTGACATATACACGTGTATATGAGTATATATCTTTTTTTAAAAATGAAAGGAAAATGATGTTTACAGTCAGCTTACCTACCAAACAAAAACAAAGAATTAAAATTTGATTGATATGCTGTTTCTTGTTAGTTAAGCAGAGGTCACATCCCGCACTATGAGTATATGACGGACAAAGTTGAAAATATCTAATTGTCTCGCATTATCGCATAAACCAAAACCAAGATGTGATCCATCAAACTCAAATGACAAGAATAAGATTATTGTGGGACCCATATTAGGTCCATGAGATTACAGGGCCTCAGATACTAATCTTTTGATCATAAGGCCCGTATTCAATCGGTATTTCTCAACCACACGTGACGTGAGTGAAACACAACATCTCGGTTCTGCTTCCACAAGTCATCCGTGGCTCCAACACTATGTCTTGTTGGGGCACATACATAAGGGCCCAAAAGGGATGGGACCACTGTTCTCGTTACTAAAGCCCAACTCAATCCAAACAAAAAGTTAAAAATGAAGCAATTTAGTTACTTGGTCCCTATTCCCTAAACACCTCCTCCTTCTTCAGATGCTGGAAATCAGGTGCCGTAAGTAACAATTTATTTACGATGCACGTCTTTTGGAACTTGTAAATCAATGCACTGGTTCAAATAATTCATAAAAAACATAACTGCTAGGGTGTTATTCATGCCGCGAATTTCGCGCCAAAAAAAATAAATTAATGTTGAACTAGTTGACCATAGAGAATAAGCAAGAGTTGCAAAAAGGATATTCACCTTCATTCTACGGAAAGTCACACATTTATTTCACCCTTAGTTTTTACCTTTTTTTAATCATGTATAGTTTTTAGAGTAAAGTAAAATTTTAGTTCAAATACTTTAGTCTTTAATAAATTTTTAATATTTTAAAATTTTTTAGATAAATTATTTCATCTATAAAATTAATTTATTTTTAATTCTTTTATAATAAAAAATTTTAAAATTATATTTATCCACCGCATATATATTGAAAATTTTATTAAAAACAGACTCATCTATCTTACAAAAGTAATTATTCCAATATAAAGTTTACTACAGACCAAGTGTTTATTCTAATTTTTATCATATTTCTACAAAGGAGGGACCAATTCCCGGTCCGCAATCTCTCATGGAGGCTGCAAACTGCAACACAAACAAAAATCTATCGTTCCCATTCTTCGACGTGCAGTGCACACGCTTCTTATTTGATCTTGCCAATAGCCACTTTCCAATTGATTTTCAAAGGGACGCTGAAAATTTTAAAAATACGATCTTGGGGGGTTGTACGGATTGACTAATGAGTTAGGCAACATCGTTGATGATTTTTTTGGAGTGAATTTATATATAATTTTCTATATATTCTTTTACAACAAATATTTTAGATATGACATATATCAGTTTGAAGCAGATAATGATAAGAGTGAGACTGTATGTGAGAGGCATTATTTGAACATGAAATGTCCTCGTAGGAGAAAAAAAAAAAGACGGAAGGAA
>NC_029789.2:6247452-6257563 GCF_000816755.2 Arachis ipaensis | reverse complement strand
TAACTTTTCAGAGAAAAAAATAAAGTAGTTTTTTAATTTATTTTTTAATTTATTAAGAGAAATATAAATTAATGTTATTAATTTATCTATATCATAATTTAAAAATTTAATTAATTAAAGAGGCTCACTTATCTTTTTATCTAATTTTTAGATGTAACAAGAGAGGATTTATTTAATCTTACTTGTTTATAGTTGTTCATATCCTGACCTAACGCTAAGGCTCAGGTCCAAATAAAAGGTCCAATCTAAAGATTGGCCTTCATGCGACACCGACCTTCTCTTAAGAAGTCGATTCAAACCACGACTTGCTCTAAGGAAGTCAGAAGTAAAGATTAGTTGGCAGATAACACTTATTCAAATAAGTAACTGTCCCCCAAAATCTCTCAACCCACTTCCAGGAGTTATATCTCAACTTCCCTAAGATAAAGGGATGGTTATCCTCCTTAAAAGGTGGAACTACTTCAACGGTGGTTATTGGTTCACCACTATAAATACACTGACACCCCTCAGGTATCTCTAAGTTCCAATACTCTAAAAAAACTTGCTTAGACCCTTGCTGACTTAGGCATAGGAGTGTCTTTGCAGGTACCACCCCCATTCTTTCACGCGCACAAGTCGGATAGAGGTTCCTAGACGCAAACCTGATCCAAGGCTTCCTCCATCAGACGATTGGGCCAACCCAACGAGTCCAGTCCACCTAATCTCCGGTTACCCATCGTAACATTGGCGTCGTTGCCGGGGACTCGAGAGATCAACCAGTAATGGCGAACAATTCACCCGAAGATGGCCACACAGCGTCTGACTCTGAGCAAGAAAATCAGGACCTTGGGATCAACGACGCGGATACAGTCACCCATCAAGGGGTGACCAACCAGCATAGAGAAGGCAACTCTGGGTTGAAAGACCCAAAGGAAAACTCTTCTGAAGGGCGTGAATCAGGAAAAGAGGGACAACCCCATGCAGCCGATTTCATGGGATTGTTCCACGGCCATTAAGGGCGCTTGGAGCAGTTGGAACAAGAACTGACCGACAGCGAGAGGCGGAGAGAAACCTGAGAAACAAGATCGAGCGACGAAAAGAGCTAGAGGAAAAGCTCTTAAGGCTGGAATCGGCCCTTAAAAGTCGAAGTTCTCGCAGCGACCGAGAAGACTCTTCCTTGGGAGGAGAAGACCCATTCAGCGAGGACATAATGAGGGCAAAAGTTCCAAGGAACTTCAAAAGCCCTGATATGGACCTCTATGATGGAATCACTGATCCAAAGCATTATTTAAGCAGCTTTAAAAGTCGGATGTACCTGGCCGATGCTTCTGATGCTACTCGCTGCAAGGCTTTTCCGACCACCTTGACGAAAGCAGCGATGAAGTGGTTCGACAGTCTTCCCCCAAGGTCGGTCACTAGCTTTGACGACCTCTCGTGAAAGTTCCTGATGCGATTCTCCATCCAGAAGGAAAAAGCAAAGCACGCACCTAGCCTCATGAGAGTAAAACAGGAGGTTGGAGAGCCTTTAAGGGACTACATGGAAAGGTTCAATAAAGCGTGCCTAGAGATTCAAGACTTGTCCACAGAGGCAGTGATTATGGGCCTAGTAAATGGACTCCGAGAAGGTCCCTTCTCCCAGTCCATTTCAAAAAGGCATCCGACCTCCTTAAGTGATGTACAAGAGAGAGCTGAGAAGTACATCAATATGGAGAAAAACGCCAGACTTCGAGAGCCGAGTTGGCGACCTGGGCATCCTCACTTATCAAAAAAGAAGGAAAGAGAGCCCTAGAAAAAAGAGGAAGTCGGCCCTGAAAAGCCTAGGAGATACCACTCCTATACTCCTCTACGAGTTTCACTAGTTGATATTTATAGGAAAATTTGTCATACTGAAAGGCTACCTCCCCCCAGACCCATCAAAAACAAAAAAGGGGAAAGTCGTGGCGACTACTGTGAGTACCATAAGATATATGGTCACTCAACAAATGATTGTTACGATCTTAAAAATGTGATAGAAAAGCTAGTCAGAGAAGGTCGGCTTGATAGATATCTCATGGAAAGGTCGGACCATCATGGGAAAAGGAAGCGAGACGACGAGGACCGAAGAGATCTACCACCACAGACCCTCGGAAAGACATATACATATGATCTCGGGGGATTCGGTGGAGGTGGCCTCACAAAGTCATCTCGCAAGAGGCACTTGAAGAAAGTCTACCAGGTCAGGGGTGAGACCCCCGACCTCCCAACCATCTCATTCACCAAAGAAGATGGGTAAGGAATCATTCCTGGACATGATGATCCAGTAGTAGTAACTATGATCCTTGCCAACGCCCATCTTCATAGAACCCTGGTAGATCAGGGAAGCTCAGCCGACATCATTTTCAAACCAGCATTTGATAAGTTGGGGTTAGATGAAAAGAAATTAAGAGCTTACCCTGACACCCTATATGGGCTAGGGGATGCACCAATAAAACCATTGGAATTCATACCCCTTCACACAACTTTTGAAAAAGTGGCAAAATCCAAAACTCTGAGCATCGACTTTATAGTCGTCGATGTGGGGTCATCCTACAATGCCCTAATAGGTAGAACCACTCTAAATAGGTTCGGAGCGGTGGTATCCACTCCCCACCTTTGCATGAACTTCCCAACATCGGAGGGAATGACAACCATTAGGGGAGATCAGAAATTGGCAAGAAAATGCTACAATGAAAGCCTGAACCTGAGAGGAAAAGGCAAGGAGGTGCATGCAATTGAGCTCGGAGGGGTCAGAGATAAGGAAGAGTTGTGACCACAACCCGAGGGAAAAACTGAGGAGGTACAGGTCGGAGAAGAGGAAGGAAAAAATACCAATATAGGATCCAGGCTGGAAGAAGAGTTGAAGAAGAAGCTTATAAAGCTCCTACAAGAAAATTCCGACCTCTTCACCTGGAAAGCGTCTGACATGCCTGGGATAGATCCCGAACTCATGTCGCATAAGCTATCAGTATACCCCGAATCGCGACCTGTTCAGCAAAGAAGACGAAAGCTCAGGCCAGAGCGAGCTCAAGTTGTAGAAGAGCAAGTGGTCATGTCCTTTGGACTGAAAAATGCTGGAGCCACATATCAAAGGCTGATGAACAAGGTGTTCGCGCCTCAACTTGGGGGATTGATGGAAGTCTACGTAGATGATATGCTAGTAAAAACCAAGGATGAGGCCGACCTCCTCGCTGACCTTTCGCAAGTTTTCAGCACCATAAGGATGCATTGAATAAGACTAAATCCTGCAAAATGCACCTTTGCAGTGGAGGCAGGAAAGTTTCTGGGGTTCATTCTTACACAAAGGAGAATTGAAGCTAATCCCGACAAGTGCAAAGCAGTCCTGGAAATGAAAAGCCCGACTTGCTTAAAGGAGGTCCAGTAGCTGAACGGCCGACTTCCCGCCCTCTCCAGGTTCTTGGCGGGATCAACATTAAGATCCCTACCACTCTTCTCTCTACTAAGAAAATGATGCCAGTTCGAATGGACTCGTGAGTGGGAAGAAGCATTCCAGAAATTCAAAAAGTTTTTCAGCCAATCTCCCATTCTGACTCGACCTAAAGTTGGAGAGGAACTCGTCCTGTATTTGTCCGTAGCAGACAAAGCTGTAGCATCAAAAAACTTGAGAAGTTTGCGTATGCCTTAATAGTAGCCTCTCAGAGGTTACGGCCTTATTTTCAAGCTCACACAATAAGAGTTCAAACGAACCAGCCCATGAAGCAAATCCTCTAGAAGACGGATATTGCGGGTAGAATGGTTCAATGAGCTATAGAGGTATTCGAGTTCGACTTAAGGTACGAAACTCGGACGGCAATAAAAATCCAATGCCTCACCGACTTCGTGGCAGAATATGCAGGAGACCAAGAGGAAACATCCACTACATGGGAGCTATATGTAGATGGATCCTCAAACAAAGTTGGAAGCGGTGCTGGCAGAATACTAGTCAGCCAAGGGGGAACGCAAATAGAAGTCTCCCTCAAGTTCGACTTCCCAGCTTCTAACAATCAGGCAGAGTATGAAGCCTTGATTGCAGGATTAAAGCTGGCAGAAGAAGTTGGTGCAATCAAGGTAGTCGTGTTCAGCGACTCCCAAGTGGTGACCTCCCAAATAAATGGAGAGTATCAAGCTAAAGACCCCAATATGAAGAGGTACCTGGACAAAACCTTGGCGTATCTTAGGCGCTTTGCAGAAACCGAGGTCAAGCATATAACTCAGAATCTCAACAGCAGAGCAGACGCCCTCTCCAAGCTAGCAAGTACCAAATCAGGGGGGAACAATAGAAGCCTGATCCAAGAAACTCTCCAAGAACCCTCTGTGGCAAAAATAGAGGCCAAGCAAGACGTCCTTGAAGTATCTGGATTAGACCTCGGATGGATGAACCCTTTAATCGAATACCTAAAATTCGACATCCAACTTGTTCATACCCTGGGTCGAGCTATCCGACCCGGGATGATTAGCAACAAAGCGACCGACCTCTTCAGGTCAGATCATCCGACCTCTTCTCAAAGAGCTCGGCCAAATCGACAGAAAAAACCCAAAAGGGGCCTAACTCAAGGAACACGACCCAGACCATAAGGCGGCCTAAGCCTATAGGGATAAGGGCGGTTCCCTTGAAGATAAGCTAACCTCACCCAAAGGATAAGATAAAGATAAGATAACTAACTTATCTTATCTAAAAAGGTCATTCTACACCATTATAAATACACTGGAGCACCCAGGTATAACACATACTTTGATTCTACATAAAAACCTGCTAATACCCTTGCTAACTTAAGCATCGGAGTCCCTTGCAGGTACCCCCACCCTCTGGTGACGAAGGATCAGTAGTGCAGCTAGTCCCTCAAGTCGGACACGACAGCTCCGGCCGCCACCCACCAGTCGGACACGTCATCTCCGACCAGCACAGAAGATCTTGTCCGAGATCGACCTACAGTTTCAGGTAACCCCCGGAACACTACCCAAAGAAGAAAAAGAAGCCAAAAAAATCCGAAGGGAAGCACAAAACTATACTTTGGTGAAAAATATCCTCTACAAAAGGGGGATATCAACACCTTTATTGAAGTGTGTCCCGATCTCAAGGACGCCAGAAGTCTTAGAAGAGGTCCACAATGGTATCTGCAGAAATCATCTCGGAGCAAGGTCCCTGGTTAGGAAAGTCATTCGAGCCGGGTTCTACTGGCCGACTTTGCAGAAAGATGCCACCGAGTTCGTGAAGAAGTGTCAATCATGTCAAATGCATGCAAACTTCCATGTTGCTCCCCCCGAGGAACACATAAGTATAACTTCTCCATGGCCTTTTGCTAAATGGGGATTATTGGACCTATTGGGACCCTTTCCCCAAGTGCCTGGACAAGTAAAATACTTAATAGTGGGAGTGGATTACTTCACAAAGTGGATCGAAGCAGAACCATTGGCCACCATCACCGCCTAGAGAAGTCGAAAATTCCTCTACAAGAACATTATCACAAGGTATGGAGTACCCCACTCCATCACCACTGATAATGGCACTCAGTTCACCGACTCTACCTTTAGAAACCTGGTAGCCAGTATGAATATCAAGCATCAATTCACCTTGGTAGAACACCCACAAGCAAATGGACAAGTCGAGGCAGCCAACAAAGTTATACTGGTAGGGTTGAAGAAAAGGTTGCAAGATGCAAAAAAAGCCAGGCTGAAGAACTCCCTCAAGTACTATGGGCTTATCGGACTACGCCTCAGTCTACCACAGGGGAAACACTTTTCCGACTTGCTTACAGCATAGAAGCCATGATACCAGTTGAAATCAACGAGCAAAGTCCAAAGGTGAGCTTCTACGACGAAGTTGGAAATATACAGGGGCACAAAAAAGAACTTGAGCTACTCTCTGAAATCCGAGAACAAGCCCAGATAAGAGAAGCATCATTGAAATAAAGAATGACGAACAGATATAACAGGAAAGTCATTCGAAGAAGTTTCACCCCAGACGATTTGGTTTTGATTAGAAATGACATTAAAGTCAACAAATATGGGGACAGAAAGCTTGCTGCTAATTGGAAAGCACCATATAAAATTAGTGAGGTCTTAGGAAAAGGCTACTATAAGGTGACCGACTTAAACGACACCGAGCTACCCAGATCGTGGCATGCTTGTAATATGAAAAGGTACTATAGTTGAAAGCGAACTCCATTTCCTAATGTACTCTTTTCCCGACTTCATGGTTTTTTCCCCAAAGAAAGGGTTTTCCTGAAGGGGGGGTTTTTAACAAGGCATCAAAATGGGGGCTAAGGAGCAACAATAATTTGTCAAACCCCTTAATAGCAAAACAGTATCTTAATGAACAAATAAATATCTTTTTTTCCACATCTCTTTATAAATTCCTTTTACGTTATTACCGTTCTTTCTACGAAATGCGCCGACTTAAATTCGATAAAACATCAAATTCCCATGACCGACCTAAGTAATCGTCAGGATAAAACGACGAGGTACAAGTCGGTATAAAGTGGTTATAAAAGCTGATCATGTAACTCGGAAGGATAACGACTAACACGTCGTAAAACCGAGAAAAACGAAATGTATCGCGAAAATAGCCTAAGTTACTCGCAACTCAAAAAATAAAATTTGAGTTCACAAGGAATACAAGAAGAGATAAAAGAAATCCATCAAAAGGGCAAGCTGTCTCAAGTCTTTTCAAAATCAAAGATAACTTAGGAAAAAACACAACCTGCCCAGAGATAAGATGCTTCCAGCAAAAAGATCAAAAAGGGTTTTTTCCGAAAAAACCTAAAAGCAAGAACAAAAGCATGCACACACTGGATATAATTTAAACCCCTTATCCAAAAAAATGGACAAAAAATTAAAGGCATTTTTTTTGTTAACGGCCATAAAAGGCCAGAAAATGTCAAGTACCAACCACCACAACAAAACAAAATATAAAATTGTTTAAAAACAAGGGGCCCAGAAGCCGGGCCCCAAATAGCCAAATTTTAGTTAGCGGGAAGATCAGTATCACCAGAAGGAAGGTTACCACCACCAGAAGAAAGATCCACAGGGAGAGAAGTCGGAACAGCACCTGGGGAGGAAGGAGCAGATTGTTCAGGACCCTGAGAAGGAACCCCAGGTGAACTCAGCAGGTCTCCACCTTGACGAGGAGGGGAATCCACTATCCTCTGTCCCCTCGTCTTTAAGTCGGAGTCAGTTTCAGGTCGGGGAGGAGAAACAATGGCCCCATCAACTACAATCTTGTCAGGGTCAATAGAAGAAAGATCCAGGTCAGGGACAATAACCCCGACCTGTTCCTTGAAGATGCTCCACGCCTCCTCTGAACACTCAGCCACCGAGTCCTTCAACTCCTAGAAAGCCTCCCGACATCCTGCCAGCTCTTTCTTTAAGTCTAGGTTCTCCCCGAAAAGCCTAACATAATTCTGCTCCGCCTTCTCTATAAGGCCCTCCGCCATGGTATATTGGCCCATCAACCTCTTCTCCCTCTCCTGGAGACGACCCCTTTCCTCCTTCAGCTCGGCGACATCATCTTTAAGCTTCTTCTCTTCCTCCTGATAAAGAAAAATCCTCCCCTCCAATTCCTCAACCTTCTGGGTTGAGCCCAAAGAACTAAGGGAAGTTTTTTTCCAAAATATCGAGGAGCTTCGTGCATACCCCAGCCGCCCGAACACTCCCGTGAACTAAGATATTAAGATGGTTTCGAACGCAACCATCATCCATATTAATTCGGGTATGAGGATAGATGTGGTTCCTAACGAACTTGGGGCCATCAAAATTAGCTTTCCTAGAAAAAGAAGAGCCTGACTCTGAAGTCTTGCGCTTCTTCTTCTCGGGTTCAGGAGGGGGTTGGACGGGGGGAGAAAGAGAAGAGGCAGAAGATACCAATATAGGGCGAGAAGAGGGTGGAGGAGGAGGAGGAGGAGGAGGAGGAGGAGGCAAAGTGCCAGCAACCCTGGCAGTGTCCACTCGGGCTCGAGATCTCTTTTTAGCATCTTGGACCTTCTGGTAGGAGGAACCGGAACTCTTCTTCACCATTTCTGTAAAAAGAAATGATAAAAGAATCAACCTACAAGTCGGAAATAACAGCTCGAGAAGAGATCAAAGTCGGAAGTAGCTAAATCAAGTCGGAAAATAATAGAAAAGTAACAGTAAAGCTACCTAATTGAGTCTGTACAAAAGTCGAAGACCACTGAAGAAATCTTTTTGTATCAAGATAAGGGGTTCTTCCCCAAACTTCTCGGAAGAACCCCACAACAGCCTCCTCCACCTCGTCTAAGTCATCCAGGCCATATTTCTCTACAGGAGAGGCCTCTGACCAGTAAAAGGAAAAACGGGGAGAAGAATTTTGATCCAAGAAAAAGGGATGGTGACCCTCTACAGTTTGAACTTTGAAAAAGAAGATTTTGAAGTCATGGAAAGATTCATCAAAAAGGGTAAAAACTCTCAGACCTTGAATGGCCTGGAAAGATACCAACTCTTGTTTGTTATTTTGCCCACTGAAGGGCTTAGTCATATGAAAAAGAAAGAAGAAAATCTTCAAAGAAGTCAAAAAATCTAATCCACGGCTAACGAGTTGGTAAATTTTCATGAAACCTCAAGAGTTGGGGTGAAGCTGGGTGGGAGCAATGCGACAATGAGACAACACAGATATTTCAAAATCAGAAAATGACAGAAGAACCCCCAAACAGGTAAACAGACAATCGTACATAAAAAAGAAAGGAGGGTCAGTTTCAGTAGCCTTCCCAAAGCAAACCCGGTCTTCAGGACTCGGGGCAATCAACTCATACTTCGCCTCATCCTCATCAGAGCCACATATTCTATGATGAGTACGGAGGTCGGTAATATAATCTGTGTCCACTAAAGGCTCTTCCCTAAGGACTGTAACATCTGCCCACTGTGAAAGAGACTCTAGGAAAGACATCTTTTTCTAGTAAAAAGGTGACGAAACTTACAAAGAAAAAGGGAAAGGATCAAAAACAGGGTCTCTAAAGGGCCTAAAGTAAGTACTACAATAAACAGAGTCACTAGGCCTACAGTCAGACGCATCGTAAACACTCCCCTAAAACAAAACATGCAAATAAGAGCATTTTATAAAAGAGGAGAAGGAAAAGAACTGACCTTTAATTTCAGAAAGGATCAGGCGCGACAGCAAGCGCTCGAAGAAGGAAGAAGCTTTCTTTCGAACGAAGAGTGTAAGTGAAAAAGTTTTCAGAAACGAAACAAAGAAAGAGAGGGAAAGTATATATAAACACGCTAGGGGCATAGTGGTAAAATTGATGCGATCATTAAAGAAATGCACCGTTACCAATGTAACTGCTACCCCACGTGTAAATGCAAAAAACCCTAACGAACGCGACATTTGATTTGATGCGATTGTCGAGGATTTTAAATCACGTCGGCTCCAAAAATCACGTCGGTTCCCATTTCACGTCGGCTACAAGCCCGAGTTAAAATACCCGAACCCAACTCTTAAAGAAAAGAGATTGTACTCGAGTACGGGCACTGTTCATACCCTGACCCAACGTTAAGGCCCAGGTCCAAACAAAAGGCCCAATCCAAAGATTGTCCCTCATGCGACACCGACCTTCTCTCAAGAAGTCGGTTCAAACCACGACTTGCTCTAAGGAAGTCGGAAGTAAAGATTAGCTAGCAGATAACACTTATTCAAATAAGTAACAACCTCCCAAAATCTCTCAACCCACTTGCAGGAGCCATATCTCAACTTTCCTAAGATAAAAGGACGGTTATCCTCCTTAAAAGGTGGAACTACTTCAACGGTGGTTATTGGTTCACCACTATAAATACACTGACACCCCTCAAGTATCTCTAAGTTCCAATACTCTAAAAAAAACTTGCTTAGACCCTTGCTGACTTAGGCATAGGAGTGTCTTTGCAGGTACCACCCCCATTCTTTCACGCGCACAAGTCGGACGGAGGCTCCTAGACGTAAACCTGGTCAAAGGCTTCCTCCATCAGACGATTGGGCCAACCCAACGAGTCCAGTCCTCTAATCTCCGGTTACCCATCGTAACAATAGTATATAATCTCATCATCAAACTTAAAAAGAGATTTTTTGTATACCTCTAATCACTCAATTGTGATTACAATAATTTAAAAAATATTTATAATTTTTTATCAA
>NC_029789.2:6228551-6247439 GCF_000816755.2 Arachis ipaensis | reverse complement strand
TTAAACTAAATTTAGTTTTCTAAAAATATAAACTAATAATTTTTAAATAACTATTAAACTTTTCATATCAAACTTGAAAATCAGAGGAGCTGTTGTGTTGTGATTTTGATAGATGGTGGTGTAGGAGTTGTGTCCTTGAGGCATCCATGACCATGACCATGAGCATGTGCCATCTCTCTCTACGACTATCATTATTCTTGTTCAGTACATCAAGATGCTACGCGGATTTCAAATAAATATCCAACGGCCATTGTTTATATTCTTTTAATTATAAATGAATGGTATGTACGTGAATTTGGTGTATATGTAATGTTTGTTTATGATGCGTGGCACTAGTTACTTTTGTTGAGAGAATAATAGTCATTCTTAGGCTACGTTTTGAACGAGCTTCCTTGGCCTTTTTTTTTTTCTCTCGTTTTGGCTGTTGGGCTGTAAAGAAGTGATTGATTTGGGAGTGAAAGCGCGGAAAGTGGCAGATGCAGATTGTTATTATTGGTGTTTTTTGCCATTGATTGATGATCAGAGCAGGCCTAATCATAGGAATCCTGCGAATTATACGGTCACACAGATAATGCACGGGTCGACTCTCAAGTCAACCACACCCGAAGCAATGAATCTTGGTGATTAGTATACTATAGAATTAATAAATGAAAAGTAAAGGTAATTTGAAATTGAACGTGAGGGAGTAAAAAGACAAGAATATCCTTGGGTGTAATGTCGCTGTCACATTTGCAGGCGAGTCCAAATGGAGAGTCCCGAGTCCCCACACCCAGCCAGCTCGTTTTCACTTCCGCTCAACTCATTACTTACTTTCATGTTCCGCATGCGCGACCCTTCTTCCTCTCCCTCTCCTCTCCCTAACCAAATTTGGCCAAGTGCTTTACTACTCTCACAAATACACCTTAATTAAAAAGAAATTTGCCCCCGTTGACTGGAAGTGGCGGAGGGGTAGATGGATGTAGCATTCGGGGCGGCGGTGGTGTTGGTGGCACTAGCAGTGATGATGAGAAGCTGCGAGTCAGATCCAAACGACGAGGCGTGCCTGAGGCACCTAGCGAAGTCGTTAGAGGATCCAAACAGGTCCCTACAGAATTGGATAGAAAAGAATCTGGAAAAACCCTGCAACGACTCACTATCCAACCTGCAAGGGGCAACCTGCAACAACGGCCGCATCTTGAGGCTCTCCCTCAACAACCTCTCTCTCAGAGGAACCATCTCTCCCTTCCTCTCCAACTGCACCTACCTCCAATCACTCGACCTCTCCTCCAACGCCCTCACCGGACCCATCCCTCCCGACATCCAGTCCCTCGTCAACCTCGCCGTCCTCAACCTCTCTTCTAACCAACTCCAGGGCCAGATCCCGCCACAGCTCACAATGTGCGCCTACCTCAACGTCATTGACCTCCATGATAACCTCCTCACTGGTCCCATTCCCCAGCAATTGGGCCTCCTCGTCAGGCTCTCCACCTTCGATGTCTCTAATAACAGGCTTTCCGGTCCCATACCGCCTTCTTTGTCCAACCGGACCGGCACTCTGCCCCGCTTCAACGCTACCTCCTTCTTGGGGAACAAGGATCTCTACGGCTACCCTCTTCCGCCCATCAAGACCAGGGGTCTGTCTGTTTTGGCCATTGTTGGGATCGGGCTCGGGAGTGGCCTTGCCAGCCTCGTCCTCAGCTTCACTGGGGTTTGCATATGGTTGAAAGTCACGGAGCACAAGATGGCTCTCGATGAAGGCAAAATCAGTCAGCTCATGCCTGATTATTGATTCTTCAGTATATACTAATTCAATTCCATAATGTTCCAAATCCAAGGTATCTTTGATTGAACTTCATTCTTGTCCTCCAATCATGGATGCTATTCTTCGCCTCAACCCAACCCAACCAAAAAAAAAAAAAAGAAAGGAAAAAGGATTTCCCTGTAGGCTTTTTTTTTTTTAATCTCTAATTTAGTGGTGAGGTGTGGCCTACCCCTTAATTTTCTCTTTCTTGGTACCTATGGGTCGTTTCAGATTGTTGTCTTTTACCGATCACGGGCCATGGGGGGCATATACATATAGGTAAATCTTTCTTTCCTCATGACTATTTTTAAGTTTTAACTAGTTCATTTTTCCCCCAACTCCGATTTTGATCGGTTCTTCCTTCAATTGTTGTTATACTCTGTTTCTTAATTATTATAATTAGAGGTGCATAAATGGAAACAGCATCAAACACAGTTGCAGGGTGCAGCAGCCAGCAACGCAGCTCAGCTTTAATTTTTGAGTTCCTTGATTTTCGTTATCTTTGTAAATTGTAACATTAAGTAAAAGGATGATGATGATGATTATAGTGCGTTGGTTTTGGTTGGCACATGGCACTATGGCAGGGGTGGTAGGGTAGGGTAGTGGTACGGCTACAGGAAGCGCCGTTTAACTGCGAACTTGTCTCTCTGCCAGAATGCTATAACACAAACACCTAGACTGCAATTTTCTATTCTCTAATTTCTGATTTTCTATACTAAATATTTGTATTCAAACTTCAAAGTGCCGATTTTTTTCTTTTTCTTTTTCTTTTTTTCTTTCACATTGCTGGAGATGCAGTGCTTTGCTAAGTTGAGCTGGTGGATTCAGACTCGTTTTCCACATAATAACTTATTAGCCCAACGTCAACATAGTTTCACGTGCCTATATATTTTTGTTTTTGAATTGATCGTAACAGCACATTATGAGATAATTTCACATTAAAACTTCATCTATGACTCTATGTAGGTAGCTTATTAAGATAATTACGGGTAATTTTGCTCTTCATTCATGAATCTTGTGAGCCAAATCACCTCTCAACCTTGTATTTTAATGAATTATGATGTCGGGCAATGAGTTAGCAAATTCAGATTTACATCCATAAAGTAGTGATAAGGAAGGGGGTTAACGTGAATCGGTAAATCCTGTGGTTCTCGTAATGAGAGACTGTGTGGTTCTTTATGTATTGACTGTTTTACCCTTCTTTCGTAAGGGAAGTGGGCCTAGGCTCTCTGCTCGAGTATCTGTTCCTATGTGTTATGTGTGGAACATATCATAGGAAAATTTTCAGGTGTTACAATCACTTTACTGATACATTGGTGTGACAAGTACTATTAGGTAGCCAATTAAAAAGTTGTTACGTACAATATTGTGTAAAGACAAAAAACACCATGAAATGACACTCAATGGACGGCTAAAAATAATCCTCAAAGAAAGCTTATTATGAGATAGCCGAATTAAAATAAGCCGGTGGTGACTCTTGGCTAATGGGCTTTTATCGTATGCCCTTTTTTTTTGGACTAACTTACTTCTTTGAATTAATGGTTGATAATTTTTAGCCCAAATTGTATGATGGGTTTGAAAAAGAAAAAACATGTGAAATAAAAAAGTTATATAACTAATCAGATTTGTAATTAATAGAGTTAGATTTTTCGATCTCTCTCCAAGAACTCTCATCTCTCTCTTAGTTTCTCATACCCAAAAAAAAAAAAGAAGATTTGTAATTAAAAAAAAAAAGTAATCAGATTTGTATTGTAATGGGTAGATGATATTTTCCACAATTATGGAGGATTGGAAGGTTAGGAAAGTGTGAGGAAGAAGAAGGTGTAATTTTGATGTCGCTGGAATATTTGTTAAAGGAACGCAATGTTGAGATGCATAATGCTATGCTGAGTTCCGGCATCTTCCCAAGGAGAAGAGCCGATTTGAAGATATTCCAGCAGCCGACTCCTCTCCCCGGCGACCTTCTCTCCGGTGGCTCACTCCTTGCGTCGCCGTCTCCCTCCGCTATTGAAGCAGCAAGATTCTTATCTGGTAGGGCCTTGGATTCATTCAAGGAGTGACGTAGGCTTATGTGCATCAGGATTGGGGAGGTAAGTTCCACTAAGAGGGAGTGTAGTTGCTGTTAGTGTTTTCTTTTTAAATTGTATTTATCTTTTGGGTGTGACTCCGGGTCGGCTCGGTCTTAGGCGACCCTGGCAAATGCCTTAATAAAAAGAAAACTGTGTTTTCCAAAGGATATGATTGTTGGAGCAATAGTAGATGAGCTTACAAAGAGGAGGGAGGGGGTTTCCCGACGTGGTGGCTCTTGGGGTCTTCCATTTCTGTGTTTGTGTCCTTTGAATGTGTTCATTGAGTGGATGTAGTCAGGTATTGAACGGTTCCTGGCGTGGCGGTTGCAGTGCTGGGCAGGAGAAG
Organism: Arachis ipaensis; assembly: GCF_000816755.2. Taxonomy (NCBI): domain Eukaryota; kingdom Viridiplantae; phylum Streptophyta; class Magnoliopsida; order Fabales; family Fabaceae; genus Arachis; species Arachis ipaensis. The sequence goes on along the minus strand of NC_029789.2, from coordinate 6,243,244 downwards.
TTGGTGGGATAAATACTCAGTACGACAAATTGCGTTGCATTTAGAGCAATAGGTGAGTTCCACTTTAAAATCTGTAAAGTAGAGAAATAAGAGAAAAAGTGAATGACACATTAAGTATACCCAATTGTGCTAATTGTTGTAATGATTTCAATTTATTCAGAGAGGATGGGGTCCTGCAGCGGTGTTGTAGAGGGAACGTGCCAGTGGAATGTGAGGAGCAGGGATGATTGGGTTCAACGCAGCGGTGTAGGTTTACAAGAGCAGGTACGTTCCTATTAGTGTTTGAAAGTATGATTTAATCTCTGAATGTAACATGGTTGGTGATATATGCTGTGGTTTAAATGTTAGCCTTGAAGGAAAAAAATGGGTCAACAACTTTGTAGTCAGATTTATGGGAGTGTTCGCGGGAGGGAAAATTAGTAAAAATATGCCTTTTAACATAATGTGTTGTTATAGTTGTCAATTTAGATGGTAATATTAGTTCTGATGATGCAGCAGCCGTGTGAGATGCATTTGTTGAAAATTTGATGTGTATAGTAAATCAGGATTGGGAGCGGTGTTCTTAATGAATCGAATTAGTTGTTATTGGCAGGTTTAACATTGCGTTCTTGGTATACTCTTCCACCTTCTCTATGATGGATTCCTCTTCTGCCATCTTGTTTGAGTCCTTGTTCTCTCTGTTCTATGTATATATATCTTTATATGTACCTTGATCATGGTCCATAGTCTTCGACTTTGATTCATTAATATTGGAGTTAATGTCAAGTTTCTCTAAATCAATAGCACCAATTACTAAGGCGTTGACTTCTTTGAGTAAAACTAAAACAGCAGCAACCCATGTCCCATGGTAATGCAAGTACCAATTTTTGTGACTTCTTTGATTATAACCTATGTTCTATCAAAAGATTCTTTAGATATTTTTATTCTGGTAATAAAATTTTTTTTTGTTTTTACCTTATATTTGAATTAACACTAATCAACTTTCTTTTTTTCCTTTTACACTAAAAATATTAGCCTTCTACTATTCCCCATTTGTATTATGTGATGAAAGCAATGGGGCCCTTATTATCAAAAGAGAGAAATAAATAAATAATGGTTGTTTGAGTTCATAAATCAAAAACCAAAAGCTATACAACTCCAAAAAGAAATAACAAAAGAAAAATGTGTAAGACATGACATTTTGCCTCTCAATAATCTTGTAAATCTTTTGTCTTTTAGGAAACACAGATTTATACAGAACACATATGATTAGAGGATTAGGAAGCATGAACAAATTAAAACTAACTGAACTGCCCCATCTTCGAAACTATAGTTAAATTCAGCAATGATTAATGTAAGCAAATTAAAGAGAAGAAAAAGAAAAATAAGAAACTCAATCTATATCTCTCCCGTATGTGTTTTTGTTCCATATACAAGTTGATGGACTTGGCTGTGTTTTCATTCTCTGCTGCTTCTTTGTTACATTATTATTTTCTTCTTGACGAGGACTACTGTTTAGAATGCTATTATTTTCTTTAACCACATCAACTTTGACTATGTGATGATCTGAAGTCCCTTAGCAAGAAAGCACAAGATAGGACCCTGCTACGAACTTATATGTTGAATCTGATGATGATAATATGTAATCTATCCTTGTTCCATACTTACATGTCCCTTGCACACCTGCATTATAATTTTGAGGATTAAGGAGTTTTCAAAATTGATGAAATGTATGTCACATAATTAAAAGCTTAAGGTATTCTTGTTTTACTTTGTCCTTTGGCAATCATCACAACAGATTCACATTCCCGTGAATAGTCCTTAGCATCCGTGTAGTGCTTACTCTTTAGATATTTCATCACTTCAACCTTTGGTATTGGTTTTCCAATCTCTTCAGAGTACTGAAAAACAAAACAAAGGGAAAAAATAATATCAAATCATACGTAGGACTAACTTGACTTAAGTTTGTGTCATTACTCTTAGTTTTCTGTTGAGGTATATCCTCTGGAGTCAGGGACGGACCTAGAGGGGGGCGAGTAGTGGCCTCGGCCCCCCCAAAATTTTTAGAAACTATATTTATATATGAGATATGTATTTAAAAAAATAAAAAATATTATATAATTTAGTATTTTTATATGTATTATTTTTTATTATGTAATAGATTTATGTCTTAATTATTTAATTCACTAATATTTTTCACTTAACTAATTTAATATCATACCCTCAAGTCTTTGTAACTTTTAAATTAGTTTTTATATAATAATCTCTATATTTATTTAAAATAAATTATTTGTTTATTTTATATTAACATATTTAAAATTTATATTATTATATTAATAATAACTTACGTAGTTATATTTTGGTAATCACATGATGTACTTTAGATATTTTTTTCTTATAAAAAATTACTTATTTTTCTTCTAAATTTACGTTGTTGAAAGAAAAACTTTTATAAAAATATCTTATATCTTGTATTCTATAAAGGTATTGTGTCTTTCAAATAATTAATAATTTGTCATTTATTTTCAAATTTTTAAAATTTTTTGAAAGAATTAATTTTAATTAATAAGATATGTGATCATTTTTAACTAAACACGCTATAAATTATTGGTACTTTATAATTTTATAATGTACTATTGATATTGTTATATTTTTTTTATGTAACTATCATATTAAAAATAAAATTTTTAAAAAATTAACTCTAATAAGTATATGTTAATTATTTTTATGAAATGAAAAAAATTTATCTAAAATTCTGCCCCTCCATACTAAACTTTCTGGATCCGTCCCTGTCTGGAGTTACTCGGATTGAATCAGTGATCGGTTTCTACGTTTCACTGTAAATCATTTCAGTTACTTCCAATTACGTAAATCAATGATAATCCCTTTGGATGTAAACTAAATTGTTTTATGGAATGTTTTAATGACTAATTTGACTATCGTGTGACTTATTAGGAAGCCACTTTGGACATTAACCCCATTTTAATTTCTCATATTTACATTTGACTATGGTTAAAACTTGAAAGCTTATGGATAAGAATATACCTTAACAATATCAGTCCATCTTTCTTGTGAGTAATCTGATTCATCAAGTGAGTTAAGTCCTCCAGCTAAGATGTGAGGCTCATCATTATTAGACTGGATTATTACATTAATCTGCTTCATCCTCCAATTCTCATCAAGATGATCAAGATGGGTGCAGTAAAAGTTCATTTCATCAGCTTCAGGTACATCGATGGTGGCCTTCAGAACATTCCTGTTGCCAACAAAATTAGTCACATTCGCACTTGTTGCTCAATCATATTCTCTAATCTAATCTATTTCTAACCCACCAGAATTCAGAGTCTTTTCTTGTTGTATTTTGTTTAATCTTCAGTTTTCACAAGCTAGATTTCCACTAATATTCCCATGATCATATTCTCTAGTAGATGGTCAATGCCAAGAAGCTGGCTTTGGAGTGAAGTAAGACAAGTTTTCTTGCTTCAATTATAGCAAGAAGAGTTTGTAATATTTTTACTCTTCTTTAAGATTAGGCAAGATCGATATCTACCTACTTCTTCAAATGGCACCATTCATTGCCAAACTAAACTATGCTCCTTGTAATGAGGCAGCATTGTTTGTGGAAAAATGAGAATAAGTAAAGGAAAAACTATTTATTAATTAACATTAAAAAATTTTTAATTTTTTAGTGGAGGATTTTTTTTTTTTCAAAAATAGGAGTTAGACTCGAATCCGAGACCTTTAGGTGGATACGAAGAGATTATGTCATTTGAGTTATAGCTCCTTGACTTTTAGCGGAGGATTTATAATTAGAATTTCAATCTTAAAATATGAAATTCAGAACAGAATTTAAGATACAAAATTTATTTAAAAAAGATTAGTTGATAATAGCTGAAAAAAAATGACTTTTTAATTAAACTTATGATTATTTTAGCCTTCAAAGTAGTATGTAATTAATAAGTTAATCCTCACTTTGAGTGAGCTTATAAAATAGGACCAATTTTTTTAATGCCATAGGATAATTATTAATTCTTGAGGCTGTCTTATTGGCAAACTAATCTTTTAACACCAATCAGAAACTATTAAGACATGAGAAATGAAATTAAAGCACAGACTATGGCACCTGTACATCACGTCATAGTCATTTTACGCTACCAACAGTCGAAAAAGTGCTTAGTATTGACATTACTTTAGTGAAATTAGATACCAGTTTTGTTGGGTTTAAACCTAATTGAACCATAAAAAATTGGTTTTAGCAAACTCGTTTTTATTCAAAAAGTATAGTTTCAGTTTACTGATTTTGTTTAAAAATTCTGGTTTATTAGAGCAGTTTATGTTCAGTTTTGTTAAACTGGTTTTTTTGACCACCCGTGTCCCCGATGATGAATAATGGATTTCATTAATTATACAGGAAGCATTATATGACATGGGAATTGAAGCGGAGGAATACTTTGGTGACTATGAAAGTAAGGATGACGGGCGTAACGAAGGGTTCGATTCGGATGAAGGAGTGGGGCCAGATGATGTTCTTCGAATGGAATTTAACAGTCCAGATGAAGCCAAATCCTTTTATAATAACTATAGCCGATTAAAGGGGTTTTCTATGAGGCAAGGGAGGAAGGTAACAAATAGTGCAGGGGATATTGTGCGATACACATTTGTGTGCAATAGGCAAGGGTATCGGGAGAAGAAATGGCTAGAGATGGCTAATCGAAAACGGGAGCACAAGATTGTGACTCGTTGTGGTTGCCTTGCCGAGATGAGGATAAAGAGAAAAGATGGGAGTGGCAAATGGTACGTGTCTCGGTTTGTGGATGAGCATAATCATGAACTCGCATCTGGCAAGTTCGTCGATTACTTGAGGTCGCACAGGCGGCTATCTGAAGTAGAGATTGCACAAATGACTAGCTTGAGGGAGGTTGGTATCAGCATTCCTAAAATATATGAGTCCTTCGCGGCACAGCTTGGGGGCTTTAACCTTGTGACATTCACAAAGCAAGACATGTATAATGAGGTGAGGCGACAAAGAGAAATGCAAAATGGAGATGTAAGCGCTGCAATTCGATACTTGGAAGGTGTTTCCCGTGTAGACAACAGAATATTTTGGAGGTACAAGGTTGGGTCTGAAAACAATCTTTGTGACCTATTTTGGAGTGACGGGCGCAGTCATTTCGACTATTCAATATTCGGAGATGTTCTAGCCTTCGATGCTACTTACGGCCGAAACAAGTACAATTTGCCTGTTGTTGTGTTCTCGGGAGTTAACCACCACAACCAAACATGTGTCTTCGGATGTGCAATGGTCTCGTGTGAAACGCAAGAGTCCTACATCTGGGTTCTGCAGCAGTTTTTGGAATGCATGGAAGGAAAGGCCCCTAAGGCAGTCATCACAGATGGAGATACCTCGATGCGAAATGCTATACGTCATGTATTTCCCGAAACCCATCACAGGCTATGTGCTTGGCATTTGCTTCGTAATGCGACCTCCAATATATGTGACTCACGATTCACCCAGCTATTTAGACACTGCATGCTTGCGGACATGGAGGTTGACGAGTTCGAGGCACAATGGGAGGCGATGCTGGATGAGTGTGGGGTTCGTGAAGTCGAATGGGTGAAGGATTTGTACCGCAAAAAAACTGCATGGGCGACTGCATACATCAGAGGCCGATTTTTTGCCGGCATACGGACAACGTCCCGTTGTGAGTCTCTACATGCCAAGTTAGGCAGGTTTGTGGAGAGTAGATACGGGGTCCTTGAATTTGTCACAAACTTCCAAAGATGCATTGATTTCTTGCGAGACAATGAAGACGAGCTTGAATTTCGTTCATGGTATGGAACTCCAGTCTTGCAAACTGAGTTTGTTGAGCTTGAGAAGGATGGGTGGATAAAGTACACACGGGAGATGTTTTGGAGATTTCGTGAAGCTCTTAAAAGGTGCGTTCGAATTCACATATGTGGATGCAATGAAAATGCTGAGGGTGAAGTATATGTTGTTCAAAAATATCGCAGGCCGGAAAAGAAGTGGGAGGTTTCGAGGCAACATGTGGGTAACAAATTCAGCTGCACCTGCCTGAGAATGGAATCATTCGGACTGCCCTGTGTCCACATACTAGCTGTGTTGGTGCGCTTGGATTATACTATCATTCCCAATACGCTTGTGCTCCGCAGATGGTCGAAGACAGCAAAGTTGCACTATGGCTTAAATTGCACTGGAAATGAAACACAGGAGCAAACAACAACGTATAGGTCCCGGCTGGGAGCTTTTGCTCAGCTATGCACACGACTAGGCCGGGTTGCATGCATGAGCGATGAGGACTTCAAGTACTACTCACATAAGGTACTAACTGACACAATCTGCTTGGAAATTAAGAATGGCCTTAGGCCCGCGGAAGACGTTGGAGTAACGGCGGAGGAACAACGAGTGAAGGACCCCATCAGCGTGAGAACAAAGGGTACAGGTCGACTCAGCCAGGCATCCGCATCGACCGGGAAAAAACGGCGCAAGTGCAGCAACTGTGGCCGACTCGGTCATCGAAGGACCCGTTGTCCAAATCGTGCAGGTCAGGAGGGTGGCCAGCCGTGTGTGGGCGTGAATAAGAGAGTTCGAGGTATCCAGGTAAAGATGATCAGGTTCTCGTTTCTTTTCTGCTGCATGGGCCCGTTCTTTGATGTAGCATATTACATTTAATTCCATGAATAATTGGTGCACGTCTTTGGTTAAAATGTGACTACATGTTTCTCATGCAGGTGGTGCAGGAAGATGTTCCTTCCAACAACCCGGAGGCTGTGTCACTTGGCGACCTTTGATATGCTCCGGAGTGGCATATGTTCATTTTAGTGGTACTAGTATATTAGGGGGAATGTTGTCGCTTCTTGTGGCTCCATTTACCGTTGACTAGTTGTAGTAACTTTGTTATATAGCACTTGTTGTTGAAAACCTTTATATATGGGTGTTGCTCAGTTGCATATTACTAGTGCATATAGTTAAGTATCTGTGAATTCGGTGACAAACATTTCAGATCCGTGAAGTTGGCATTTATTTACCTTTACTCTTTACATTTTATACTTATCACTTGCGTGTTGTTATGCTAGAATGACCTAATAATATTTTTCTGAAAAAGGATGCTGTGTCTTGCTTCTTCATACATGATTGATGGCAGATTTACATGACACTCAGCCATCTCCAGTGGGGAAACTATCCATAAACAACACTGTTTGACATTTAAATATGAATATCATTTATGATATGCTACCATGACATTGTTTGATCCTTGATGCTGCACCTTCTTAACTTGTGGAACACCCCCCACCCCGCTTTCCTGTTTTCTTTCTCTCCCTGTCACTCTCTCTCCCTGGCAAGCATTCAAACTGTTTTCCTATATTTGGTTCTCCAATGGTTTTTAATTCCAACAGGATGGAATCAAGAATACTATAACTTTGTTTACTCCTTATACTAATTTGCTGGTATACTAGATCTCTCACACCCCAGGATTCGGCTGACACTCTGTGTGGTTCACCATTTTACATGGCTCCAGAAATAATTTAAAATAAAAAATACGATGCCATGGTGATGATAGTTAGAACCAATATTGGATTGTACATGCAAATCTTTGTTACTCCTTCTTCTTTTTTAACAAGAATGAAAAAGTAAAATTGTATTGTAATTGCAGGCTGATTTATGGAGTGTAGGGGCAATATTGTACCAACTAATCACTGGGAAGCCACTATTTGATGGAAATAGTCAACTGCAGGTTTTCGAAGAGGCTACTTCTGCTTTAATTCGTTAAAACAAACCTTCAAAGTTCCTTGTAATCCTATTTTCTCCTCTGACATTTTTTTTTGCATTGCAGATTTTGCAAAATATTTTGACATCTACTGAGCCGCAGTTTCCCCAAGAGGCTTTTATTGGTTTTGGAATATGCCTGAGAATGAAAATAGTTATACTGTATTCTGCCGCTCTTTCTGTTGTCTTTTCTAAATATATAATAATTTTGGATGTCCAGATCTTGCAGTACAATGCAAAATTGTATTTGGAATCGTTTGCTGTTGAGTGAGTAGTCTTGGCTATATGGAAGAAAGCTCTAGAAGTTTGTGAATCTTGGATGAATTAGGTTTTGTTCCCTGCAAGCACTTCGGCCAATGAAGCCAGAACTTCCTATGGAGATGTGGGTTCATCACAAAGCATGGAAAGGAAAATATATGACCTACTGTGCCGTTGTAGAGGGACCTTCATATTTGCTTAATTCGCTGTATATAAATGGTCTTAATTCTTTCAACGTGGAAATTGTAAATAGTCTTTACCATGCAGTTCTGAACCAACTACGTGTGCAATGTATTTAATTTTTTTGATACAGCCTTCGTTGGAATTACCACTCTAAACTTTATATGAAATTTCATGTTAATCATTACAGTACATAAACTAGTGCTCAAAATCTATACTAAATTACTAAGTTAAGGTACTGCTCGCGAACAAAATAATAATTGTTTCATGTGTGATGATAATTGTGAAACCAAATTTCCCATGATCAGATCAGATGATATTCTAATATTTGATTATCTAAATAAACTCAAACTTTTTAGCATTCGCTTACATTTACTTTGTTTCTATCTGGGCACCAAATATAGCATTATTTGAGTGAGTCGCACGGTGCATTAATGTGCGCTCAAACAATAAAGTCCAAATATACTAAGCACTTTTAGCTGAAATATCCATGCCCCTCCATGGATCAGAGGACTGAAAGAAAACATGTAGCCACACAGGATGTATCAATCTAGATTTTGGTTAAATAAAGTTATAATGACTATCATGCTTAGCTCAGATACATACCTTACATAAACAGAGTCATGATGACTATCATGCTTGATGCATCATTCTTAACTCATACACATACCTTACACAAAAGTTGTCATAATGACACCCATCTTTGATACTGTAAATACCATCCTAAATGAACAAGGACACCAAACATAAGTACTATAGTCAAAAGGATTTGGTCTTTTCCACCTTGATTGCAAAAGGGTAATGTGTTGATATGGGTGCTCCTGCCATAGTGGAAGGACCACTCGTTTCCACACTTTACCATCCAATTGAGATCCATTAGAGTCATAGGCTTTATACATATCAAACCTTACTAAGCTATTTTACAAATTATAACCATTCACAACACATGCACATATGAGACGGCCATGTTGCATGCGTCCATGACCATGGAAACTAGTCATGAGCGCGCATGAGGGTGCCCCACAGCTTCTCTGCCTCCTGATCCACAGCCTGCTTCTTCTGGTTCCAGTCAGACAAGATGATAGTTGTTGCAGTTTTCATTCTCACCTTTCCATTCATCATGACACCAAGCCTCCTAGGGTCAAGTAACCCGTCATTCAGTAGCCAGTAAAGGCACCACACAGCGGAATCGTTGCTGGTTTTCACAGAAATGACTTGTTAGAACCCGGAATTAGCAAACTAAATACCGGTTTGGCAATAATAGTTGCACATGACATAGACTATCACTAAATAAATCGTTAAAGCACCTGTTTGGTTGGTTGGGTACTCCTTTGGGATAATTAATGGGTCCCCAAGTTGTAGGATCAGGAGAGATCTCTGTGAAGCTGCTAAGATTCTGCTCTTGCTTGAAAATTTGTGACAAAGTTATCATCTGCATGAAACATGTTACAACGGTTAGTTGCTTGGCAAAGTAGTTACACACCACACGGAAGTCATGAAGTCGTTAGAAAACTATGTGAAAGGCCAAGGAGCTTACGATTGTACGCATGTTGCGCTCTCTACGTTCCATGGTTTCTTCAGTCTTGGTGATATCAAGAGCGTAAACCTTGCCTTGTTTGACGTGGACTACCATAATATACCATGAATGACTGGGTTCACATATGGGAATAATAACCTGCCATGATCACAAAATATGGTTTCCCCACATTCGCCTAGCACCCTAACATTATGGAATCTGAATTTGAAACCAAAGATCTTTAAATTATACCTTCTCCAGTTTAGTTGTGGCAGGCATCCAGCGACACAGGTATTTTTTGACTATCATGTCGATGGGCCTCAGCTGAAGGACATCAACAGCGAAGGGACTTGGGAGGAACCAAAAACGAATGGGAGTTTCTCTTGATGCTCTTAGAGAAGCAAACAGGACAACAATGTTCACAATCTGCCATTTCCAATACGAGGAACCCATTAACCAACAACAACATGCAAGTCATCACCGACGAAGTTCGTATATCAGCAGGTCATTTATGTTTAGTTGGAGTCACTTACATCAGAGTGGGGAACAAATTTTGGGATCAAAGAGTGGAACATGCCCCTGGCGACCTCCAACTCATAAAATTTGAAGACTACCTCACTGCAACAAAGAAAAATGAAATTAATTAAGATATTCCACACCGGTTTGGCTATATAAACTGGCAATCAGGATAGGCAAAATAATGTCAAATGACGGAAGGACTCACTTAAGGTCTTCTGTCTTGCCGTAAAGATACGCAGCGATGCGGCACTCGTCGTAGGTGAGATCCATATCCGCAGTTGGGTCGAAAACCATCTCATAGCTCTGCAATCAACAGAAAAACTGCATAGTATGCAGACCATACTTACACTTGAATTAATAAGGTTTCCACAGTTTTCCTTTGTTACCATTGGTATGAGATAGATAGGTGAGTCAAGCCGTGAGATCAGTCCAGGACGCCTGACCCCGCTCCCACCCTGCCTCGGCGGAGCTACCGACTTTCCCGCCAACTCTGGTAGGATCTCGTTTGCATCATCAACCGTAGATATCGGCAGTTTGGGATGGTCTGAGATGGGACTTGCTTGCTCCACCTTAGGTATCTTGGGTAGAGGCATCGGTGTAGCTGCATCCGAGAATAACTCACACACGACACTTGTGCAGTCAAGTTGCTGAAAACCAGGGAGGTCATTAAAGGCCTGCATGATCTGGGAACAAATTAGCTTAAATCAACTGCCAGAGATGTTGTATCAAAAAGTTGGACACACAGCTGTAACACATGGAGAAATGTTGGGAGTTATATGTGTACACCTTATCAGTTGACCGTTGATCGGGACAGCGGCGTGTAGTGTTCCCGCCAAGGCTCAGCTTAGGTGTGCCAGTTTCCCAATGCATCATAGACCCAATTTGCAGTTCCATCTGCCGCCTGCCAACAACTGGAGGTGGGGTAGATAGGTTCTCGTCGATGACAACGTCATCATCGTAACCAGGGGAGTTGGGGATTATGACATCGCACATGTACCCGGAATTGCTTTCTATAAGACCCTTCCCTTTATTGGCTGCATTGATCAGGTGGGTGTAGGTGTGGATCTTCTGAATCCCTTGACATCTTGTGGTGGGAGTGGTTCCCGTGTCTGGGTGTCCTCTCCCAACACTGTGATTGTTTCTCGCATATGTTGTCACAGTGGTAGTTCCTGTAGTTACAATCAAGGGGGTCACACCGCTTGAGTTCCGAACCTTGAGCAAACGCTGAAGTTCAACAAAGTTTGCTTCCAGAGTAACTGATCTAGCATCGATCCTCTGCATACAAAAAGAAAAAACTAAAACTTTTCACAATGGGTTCCACCAATTATTAAAGCTACAAGGCCACAAAACAAGACATATTTAATTGAGATTGAGCATCTTCGCGGACGACAAAACATACTTGATGAAGACTTTCATCGGTTGCATTTGATAAAAAAAATTTGGTTATGCTTAAAAGGGGCCCTACAAAGTCAGACTCCCACATCATGTACACTACATGTGTCGGATCCCTGTGTTGACCAAAATATATGCTAACATTTATAACTTTTGTGCCACCCCCATGTACACTTCATGCATTATCACCGTTTATTTTTGTTTCACCAAAACCCCCTCGACTTTACTAAAACAAGTAATGAAATAATGGTGTCAGGCAGGAACCTCAACGGCATCTAGGATGCTTCGGAGAACGTCCGAGATAATGTCGGCTCGGCCCTGTTGACCCTCAGTTGTCTTCGTAACTCCCTCAAGTGGCTGCTGTGTTAAACCAATCACACACAATAGGTCTTAGGTCCATTATCCAAACAACATATTCTACAAAAACAACAAATCAACACGGGTTTCCAAGGGTTTCGGATACTGACCACGGGGACGGGCAACTCTGGGTTGACGTTGATGATTCCAACGTCAGTGGCTGATTGTGCGTTGGTAGGGCACTGAGTCGAGAGAACCCGCCTACAGAGAACAAAGAGAAGGTTACTTCAGAGTTAACAATCGCATCTAACTACGAGTGGAAGTGCAAAATAAGAATCCCTATTTCGTTAGAGAACGTACCCATTTCCTTCTTCCGATAGTTGAGAATCATTCGGCACAACTTGCTCATCCCCCATGGCTAACGACATAGTAAGGAACACAGCAGCGGAGGTTTGGAAATATGGAGTGAGGAGAAGATATGGAGTTGGATGAACGTGGAGGTGCAATGAGGGATCCCTATATAAGCAAACTTGCCTCTGTGCGCCTTAGCTTTTTCTTCTCCAGACAAGACGTGTACGACGGAGTATGGCCCACAGAGAGGGGGTGATGACTCTGATCCGATGTGCACCCGCTTTAGGTTGCTCCGTGCCCACTAGACCCGGCAAATGTTAATTCTTCCACCCTTCCCCAGTTTGAATGTTGTGTTTCAAAAGTCACAAATGAGTTTATCGTGGTCAAGGCAAGCCATACATCGATTCAATAGATACCATCAAGCCCTTTACTTGGAAAACCTTGGCTATTTGTGAAAGTTAAAACTAAATCAGTAGCGCTAATATTTTCCAACGGGGTATTACATAAAAAATCAAGCTATTTAATATTTTTTTAAGCCTCTGTTATAGTTGCAAGAAACTTATTTGATTGTTATATGTAAATCTAAACTTTATTTTACAATAATATATGGAAAACTTTAACCTCATATGGTATTGTAACAGATTCATATAATAACAGATGCCTTAAGATGAATATTAAGGCATACTTTTATTCCTCTTAATAAATAATATGTTATCACATTCTGTTTTTTTAACATTAGTCCATTAGTTAAGTACTAAATTTATGCTTAGTTTTCTAAATATAAGTGAAACTAACTCTTACTTATGCATATTCTCATTTTTTAGACAATTGGGGGTTAAATTTCTAACATTAACAGCATAAATTTAAAATAATTTACCGATATTCACTGAAATTACTTGAAAATGATTAACTTCCTATTCGATTTGTAATTTACATGCTTTATTTTAAATGTTTTACGTCATTATTAAAAATTATAAGTAAAATTATTAAATTTGTTCTTTATATCATAAATCTTTTTTGGCTCTTTCAAAAAATTGAGGGTAAGTTATCTAAATAAATTGAAATGCAACTAAAATTACTCAATTACAACTTCTTGCTACTCTAACCTGAATAAGCGTTTTCACAATTCTGTCTAAATTGGTACGGGATGTAGCGGTGGAGGACAGATCGCAAACTGGTTGAGTACCATTCTTCCCAACAGAGAGCGGAGAGTTTTCTATTCTTACGACATAAGCTCCAAATTAAATAATTAACATCTTTTATCCTATCAAGTACTATCTATTTTCTTAAATCTTAATATAACAAAATAAAAAATAACAAAATATTGATTTCATTGTCATATCAAAATAAGACTATTCAAAAGGTTCATACGATTTTTTAATCAAAATAAAACTATTTATAATACATTTTTTTTATATTTTATCATTCTATTTTTTTTGTTTAACTATTTTGTTGGTCCCTTTAGTTTCATAAAATTTTCAATTAGATCTTTATACTTTTTTTCTTTTTAATTAGATCCTTACACTAAATCTTTTTTCATTTAAATCACTCTTAATAGTAATTGGCTTAATTATACAGGGACCCAACTAAAAAAAAAGAATTGCTGTAGGGACCTAAATAAAAAGAGAAAAAAAAAAGGGTAGGAACCCAATTAAAAAAAAATTAGTGCAAGAACTCAATTAAAAGGAAAAAATGTATAGAGACCTAATTGAAAATTTTACGAAACTATAGGGACCAACAGATTAATTAAACATTTTTATTATTAAATTTATATTTAATATTGTATGTGGTCTGAAATTTCAGTTTTAGTTTTATTTTTTTGGTGAGTTTTATGGTACCTTTTATTATGGTGTCTAAATTGTCTAACTTGCTTTTAAAAGTAAAAAATAAAATGTTTAAAATAAAAAAGTAAAATATTTAAAACTTATTAAATATTATCTATTTGCCTTTTTTGATAAGTTAGGCACAATCTCAAAGGCACTGTAGCATTCATCTATTTTTTTTCATACATGGTTTTGGTTTTTATATAGTTTGATATTTTTTTATACTACAGAAAGTGCTAGACCCCAACACAATATACATGAGACACATTTTACATTTATTTTTTTTCACCTACCATATCATACGCAATGAAACACTAAACACTAACAATACAATCATTTTTTCACCTACCAAATTCTACAGAACAAAATATTTTGTTTTATGTTATTTTTTTTACACTACCCGTATACGTGAAACAACTACTCAATCCTCATTTAAATGAGATCATTAACTTTAAAATACAATTTCATTATTCCCGAATTGATATACTACAATAATTGCACTTTAAATAAAAAAAAATATCAGTATATTATTATATATAAGAAACTGTCTGATATAATAAAGTATAAATTAATTTTATTATTTCTTAGTTAT
>NC_029789.2:6215945-6221107 GCF_000816755.2 Arachis ipaensis | reverse complement strand
ATATCTTTTATTTTTTTAAATGATTATTTTATTTTCTTTTACTCATTAAAATATTCAAATAATATTGTATTACATTTTTTATTTTTTTTATATTTTATCATTCTATTTTTTTTGTTTAACTATTTTGTTGGTCCCTTTAGTTTCATAAAATTTTCAATTAGATCTTTATACTTTTTTTCTTTTTAATTAGATCCTTACACTAAATCTTTTAAATCACTCTGTTCATACGATTTTTTAATCAAAATAAAACTATTTATAATACATTTTTTTTATATTTTATCATTCTATTTTTTTTGTTTAACTATTTTGTTGGTCCCTTTAGTTTCATAAAATTTTCAATTAGATCTTTATACTTTTTTTCTTTTTAATTAGATCCTTACACTAAATCTTTTTTCATTTAAATCACTCTTAATAGTAATTGGCTTAATTATACAGGGACCCAACTAAAAAAAAAGAATTGCTGTAGGGACCTAAATAAAAAGAGAAAAAAAAAAGGGTAGGAACCCAATTAAAAAAAAATTAGTGCAAGAACTCAATTAAAAGGAAAAAATGTATAGAGACCTAATTGAAAATTTTACGAAACTATAGGGACCAACAGATTAATTAAACATTTTTATTATTAAATTTATATTTAATATTGTATGTGGTCTGAAATTTCAGTTTTAGTTTTATTTTTTTGGTGAGTTTTATGGTACCTTTTATTATGGTGTCTAAATTGTCTAACTTGCTTTTAAAAGTAAAAAATAAAATGTTTAAAATAAAAAAGTAAAATATTTAAAACTTATTAAATATTATCTATTTGCCTTTTTTGATAAGTTAGGCACAATCTCAAAGGCACTGTAGCATTCATCTATTTTTTTTCATACATGGTTTTGGTTTTTATATAGTTTGATATTTTTTTATACTACAGAAAGTGCTAGACCCCAACACAATATACATGAGACACATT
Source organism: Arachis ipaensis (assembly GCF_000816755.2). Classification (NCBI taxonomy): domain Eukaryota; kingdom Viridiplantae; phylum Streptophyta; class Magnoliopsida; order Fabales; family Fabaceae; genus Arachis; species Arachis ipaensis. The sequence continues at coordinate 6,220,158 of NC_029789.2, read as the reverse complement.
TTACATTTATTTTTTTTCACCTACCATATCATACGCAATGAAACACTAAACACTAACAATACAATCATTTTTTCACCTACCAAATTCTACAGAACAAAATATTTTGTTTTATGTTATTTTTTTTACACTACCCGTATACGTGAAACAACTACTCAATCCTCATTTAAATGAGATCATTAACTTTAAAATACAATTTCATTATTCCCGAATTGATATACTACAATAATTGCACTTTAAATAAAAAAAAATATCAGTATATTATTATTTATTGTAGAATAATAAAATTATATTTTAAACTTAATTATCTTAATCAAATGATAATTAAGGATTCATTTCACATAAATTGGTAGCTTAAAAAAAGTTAATATAACGTAAAAATATTTTATTGTATAAGGTATGGTTGGTAAAAAAATTATTGAACAGTTAGTGTTTAGTATTTTACTACATAAATACAAAATGTGTCATTCATTTTTTGGTTACCACATCCAATGTTAAACATAAATTTAACACTAAAAATTGTTACCAGTTTCTTATATAATTTAGGTAACGTGCCCAAAAATTAATATATTGAATGTTCAACAAAAATTCATTTTAGTGTATTTTTGTCCTGATTAGTAAAAAATATTTCTGTTTATACGTCACGGTTATTACACAGATCTTATTTTAATGTATTGATTGTAGGTTGAATGGAAGAAGAAATACAACGCACAAAGCTCCTTAAATTGTTTATGACGAAATAAGTCTCAACGTGGTCCTTAAAATTGCACTCGAGTCTCATAATAGTCCCTGAACTTAAAAGTTACCCATATTCGTCCCTGAATTTACACTCCAAAACTCAGATTCGGCCTTCTGGCACATTCCGTCTACCTGACACCACCGGAAAGCTGATCTGGACTCTCCCGTGACACGTTGCTGACGTGGATTATAAAACTTTTATGGTGCAATTTGGTCCCTAAATCAAAATTAAAAATTTTAATCCCCAAATTTAATCATCATTCTATTCTCTACAGTAATCCCTCTTTTCTGTACAGGCATAGATCTTCATATCCCAAATTCACAAGATTTTTCTTTTTGTTTATTTTTAGTTGAAGTATCTTATAACAATAACAACAACTAGAGTCTTCTTAACAACCATTATTAGAACAAGTTTAACCGCTTTTATCCCATTTTTTTTCTGTAATAAATATGTTGAGATTATAACATAAAAAAACTTATGTGATATATATAATTAAAGAAATAATGCAAAGTTTAGTTTCTAAAATTGTGAACGATCATAAAAATTTGTTAACTTCTAAAAATGATTAAATAGATTCCTAAATTCATAAATTGTGAATCAAAACTCATCTCTAATGCTAATATAAAATGTTAAAATGTTAGCATGACATTTACAAACAAAAAGATGATATGATTAATATTTTAATATGTCAAGTTCGTGTCTTAAATTAGTTAATTATATTTATTTTGCTTAATTAATTTTTTATTAATTAGAGACTAAAATAATAAATATTAAATTAGGTAAATTTTTGCTATTTTTTGTTTCTCTAATATTACCCTTAATTAATTTGAAATACCTATCTAATTATAATAAAATCTTAAACACGTCATCTTAATGGAGATGTCATAAGATTTGAAATGCCATAATATAACACTTTATATTAATAATATGTGAATGACAGTTAAATTAGAGTGATGCATGATTATTTTGGAACATGATTCGAAAAGAAATGTAATATAGTATCTAATAATAACAGTGTAACTTTTTAATTCCGTAAATAAAAGAGATATATTTTTGTAAAATCATATAAAATTGAATTTTGTCAAACATTTTAATTAAACTAGAGTTAAATGAGTGCATAAAATGTTAAATACAAAGACATAGTATGTGATTCTTAATTAACAAAACATATGCATGCGTGCTTTCATTGAAGTTGTAATTCGTAGTCTCTTTCACATCCATATGAAGAAGATAAGAGAAGAAAAGAAAAGAGAGATGTTACTATTATAGAGAAGAGAATAATAATTAAATTTGGGGATTAAAATTTTTAATTTTGATTTAGGAACCAAATTGCACCATAAAAGTTTACAAATCCACGTCAGTTAGCCGTTACCTGGCCAGCGTGTCACGATAGAGTCCAGATCAGCTTTCCGGTAGTGCCAGGTGGACGGAATGTGCCGGAAGGACGAATCTGAGTCCCGGAGTACAACTTCAGTGACGAATATGAGTAACTATTTAGTTCAGGGACTACTATGAGGTTCGAGTGCAACTTCATGGACCACTTTGAGACTTATCTAAATTATAATTTATTGATATAGAATTATACATTATGTTTCTGTTAATTAACTCAGACGTAAGTTTCTGGTGTCTCCAACCTCAACTTCAAAAATAGACTATATTATTAATGAATCTACCCGTAAGCCATACTCATCCTTAATTAGGATATATATTATGAATGAATTTCATGCATTCATAAATCGAAGATATCCATTTCGATTTACCTTTATTTCTACTAATTTAATTCATACTAATTCAATTTAGCACTAGAGAAACTAAATCAAATTTGGTCAATTCGATTTACATAAATTTTTGTAAGAAATTTGTTCCTGGGAGATGTGCTCGGAAATTTTTTTTTTTTTATTTGGAACTTTTCGATAACACTAAATCCTACTTGATTTATTAATGTTATTTATCCGAAAAAATATTATGCCTTTTAAGCTTAAGCTTAAAATAATATTTTTATTTTTTTAATTCTTTTAAAATTTTTTCTGCTTATAATCATTTAACATCAACTCAAACGTAAGGTAAACTCATAAAAATAAAAAAATAAAAAAGATATTTAGCTCAAATAATTTTTTTTTCCCGCTTTCTTCTTAATTATGGAGCACTAAAATTACATAAACAAACTTCTTCTTTTTCTCTTAATAAAACTCCCTTAAAACTCCGTATAATTTTAGAACACCAAATCACGTGTTAACTTAATTAACTCATTTATCTAAATTGATTCTTAAATATGTGTTGGTTCTTTTCTATTATTTAGTTCTACTTTTCTTATTTTCTGAATTAACATGGACGTGCAATTTGTTTAAAGTAATACCATATCATTTAAAGAAATTATTTAGCAATGAAAATTATGTTCTAAATCGATAATCATTCATGAAAATATCTGTGATTAAATTTAAAAGAATACGGTAAAAATTTAAAAATATCAACAACAAACTTGGATTCTTATTTTAAACTTTTATTTCCTTACCTTTAACATTTTTCCCGCCCATGACGATTTCCCGTACATTGAACAATAGTTTGTTTGTACACCACATGACCTAAATCTTCTTTATATTGGTAATCATTATCCTATTCTAGAAGAATACATCACGCCATTTCTGCAGCAGAAAATAAAATCTGCACAAGATTTGTTATCTGCCCCCTACAATAGGGAGATTACTTTCGGCGTGAAGCCAGTGATCAATGGTAAAATTTGCCGCTACATCTGCGTTGATGTATCAACACACAACCCGGACTAGGAGGCCCAAATAGAATAATACTAAAACACAAGTTTCATTTGATCCCATCCATGACACATGAATGGCCACGATCTAACTATACAATCTAACGGTGGAAGACACTTCCAGACGTTTTCAATTTTTTTCATCCTTACTCCTGACGCTACATGTTAGAACAAAGGGTTTGTACGAATACATTCTAATCATAAGATTTTTTAAAAGTATTGGAACCCTGTCATGTGTGCCTCTTGATCCCACCACCATATATGTAAACGGTAAATTATTGAAGTTTTTGGAACTTAATTAAAAAAAAGTGAAAATAAAATAAATAGTATCTTATTTTTTAACATTTGTTTTGTATTTTTATTTTTTAGTAATGTTTTACCTTCAAACATCTTTTAAAAACAATGAAAATGCTAATTGCACTGATCCATTAAATAATATGTCCACCACCTATCACTCCTAATTGGTCATGCAGTTAGTAAGATCACCGTTAACCTCTCATTCATTTCGAATTACATTATTTTTTTTTGGTATGATATTTTGATTGAATTTACGTTATAATAATACGTCACTCATATTTTAATTATTTTTTGTAAATTTAATTTTGATTAAAAATAAAATCTCATTAAAAATTATCATATTAGAATTATTATAAATCAAATAATCATAGATAAAATTATATTTTTAATGGTTTATATTCAGCATAATTGTA
>NC_029789.2:6209278-6212226 GCF_000816755.2 Arachis ipaensis | reverse complement strand
AAAAAACATATCAAAAACAAAAAACATATATAAATAATATATCAAAATATACTTTATTAAATTATATTATCTATAATTTTTTTATTACTCTTAGTATTCTTTTATTTAGTTTTCTTTTATACTGTAGATTTTTATTACTTATAATTTTATTATTATTTATAGTTAATTTTTTATTTATTTAGTATTCCCTAACTCCTCTAACTCCTCCATTATTCATAACTATATCGATCTACTATTACAACCACTAACACATGCTTATAAGAAACCAAGTTATACCCACATCAGGTATATTACTTATAATTTTATTATTATTTATAGTTAATTTTTTATTTATTTAGTATTTTATTTATTCCCTAACTCCTCCATTATTCATAACTATATCGATCTACTATTACAACCACTAACACATGCTTATAAGAAACCAAGTTATACCAATCAAATCCACATCAGGTTTTCACCGAAACAAAATTTTCTGGCCTGCTACAATAATACTTTTTATTTTTTATCAGGATATGGGACAAACAAATTTATCCTAATAAAGTAACAATACAAGCCCATAGATCGATCCAACTGGCTATTCAAAAACAAAATAAGAAGACCCACTCCACTAAATAAAGCTCACAGCAACAAAGCCCATCCAACAATTCATTGGCTTTGAACAAATTCAGCCACAAAGCCACTGCGCTATGAGCCGTTCACGAAGGGCAAAACTCCAGGAAACTCAACTCATCGTTCTTTGGTTAACGGGAGATCAGGTTCTTGTCTATCCTTGCTCTGCAATTTATTAACGCCACCACATAAGCTACCTTGACGATCTCATCCATCAACATATTTAATTCAATATCTTCACGGTTTGAAATCATGTCATACCAGTATATCAAAAAAGTACACTGATACATTGGAAAATCTTCCCATATCATATGCTTCCTCTTCTGAAATACAGAACTTGCATTTGTTATTTCCTGACTACTACCATCTGCGAATTTTATATTTTTATTATTAGAGGGAAAAACTTGTTATTGGATAGTGAACATCTCTTGTTCTTCCATTAATTTTGAATTTCAGCATAAACATAATGATCTGTGCATTAAACAGGAAAAAAAAAATTGAATAAACAGCCATGCAAATCCATTCTTAAAGATTAATATTATCTGCCATTTTCTATTTTAGAAGTGACATGCATGGTTCACTCACGTACAAGAAAGTCTAGATTAAATCTGGTTCCGTTTTAAACAATGGAGGCTTTGGAAAATCACACTTTTAAAATGGTACAAAACTACAAATCAACTCGTTAACTTTTTGAATGTGCAAATTATCAAATATTTTAATAACTTGTTTAATCATCTTGCAACTCAACAAAGTTTTGGGTAGTGATCAGTGAACTTGCTTCACCCATTTGAGGTTGTTGAGATTTATTCCTCAAGAAAATGGTCTTGGGAAATTGCTCATTAAAAAATTAGGAGTACAATTTACATATAATTTAAGAGGAGTGCTACACGTACAAGTCATTTTTGTTTACAAGTCTTACAAGTTGACCCTAACACGCGCGTTACTGAACCATCTTTGCGTGTTTCATCTTCGTTTCTTTTTTTACGAAGAAGAAGAAGAAGAGGAACACAAAAAAAACGTGAAAACGGCGTGAATATAAATGACTTGTATGATTTGTATAGAAAAGCGTTCTCTCTTTGCCTTCGATCTCCTTCTGTTTTTTTTTATTTTCATGGTTTCTAAAATCAAGATTTGAAATTGTTTTGAAGATGATGGAATTTCAGAAATACACTCGAACGATTACAAAAATACACCCAAACGATTACAGAAATACATACAAAGGATTACAGAAATACACCCAAACAGCTAAAGAAATACACCCAAAGGATTACAGAAATACACCCAAAGGATTTAAGAAATACACCCAATATAGGGAGAGACAGTATATTTTTTCTTGAAATCTTTTAATGTTTTGCTGGTTAAGGATTAGGCACATGACATAGACAATCTAGAAAAAAAATCTAGAAGAACAGTAAAACAGTACCTTGAATAATGTTTCTTCGTTTTTTCTGGTGATTTTGATAAAGAAAGAAAAGAAACACGGAGAAAGAAGAAGAGGAAGAGGAAGAAGAAGAAGAAGCACGGAGAAAGAAAAAGAAAAAAAAAGAGGCACAAAAAAAACGTGAAATGGCATGAATATATTTGACTTGTATGACTTGTATTGAAAATCACTTGTATGTGGAAAATTACTCATAATTTAAACTCATAAAATATAGAGTATTTATTCGATTATTTATTTACTAAAATACACATGCAGAAAATATTACTTGTGTCCATTTAATTTACGCCCGTCTAAAACATAGAGTTAAAATGTACATGGTTAATAGGTCATCGGGTTTAAACAGCAATTAAAAATTTTCTAATTACAAAATTTTGTCTTATTGGTGGTTGTTATTATCAACACTAATTCATTCTAAATTTTTCTAGAAAAGAATAAACGTAACATAGCACGCATTTTCTACATTTGGTAGGGACTAGAAAGTGATGATCAATAATTTCACGGTTGCTTTTAAAACATAACTTATTAAACAAGTTCATAATATATATGAATTCAAATCATAAATGGCGGTGAAGCTCTGAAAGAGAAGGAGTCAAGGAGACATGATACGTCCCTGTTCCGAAACTCCAGGGATAAAACATTCAGAACCACTCCTAATTAATAATTTATAATACACATCACTGATTAGACTGAAGTGACCATTATTTTGTTTCATAGCAAATAATCCGTGATTTTGAAATCAACTAAGGTTTAGTTGGGCAAAATTTTGTAGAGAGGTGTTTGTATTTTTTTAAAGTATATTTTATTTTGTGTTTGGTAAATAAAAAATTTGTGTGTTTATGTTTGTAATTTTTAAAAGTTAGGGTACTTTTGAAAGTATCTAAAAAAAATTTAAAAGTTG
>NC_029789.2:6190931-6209155 GCF_000816755.2 Arachis ipaensis | reverse complement strand
AATGATGCTACAACTTTTAAAAAATAAAAATTTTACCAAACTAAACCTAAATTATGCATTTGTTCTATAGTTAGTAATTTAATTTAAAGGAGATCTTAAATGCTTAATATTCGATATTCTACCGAAAGTAGTAAGGTGGTCAAATCTTCCTTTGGAGAAAGTCAAATGTGCTTTCATTCCATTCATTAAATGGTCTCCATGATTGGCATGGATAACATCATGGTGTTTTGGGCCTTCTATGTGTGTGATTTCGATTAGAAAAAGTCTATAGTCCAACAATTTTATTAAATTTTGGCCAGCATATAATTAGTAAAAAAAATGAGTTATTAGATAAAATCTCACACCAATCTCACACCATTAAAATTATTATTGATAATTATTTGATAGCTACAAATCACAAAAATTACTGGCCATAGCATTCCTCTTTGGATTATTTGTTTTGTTGATTACTGTGTTGTCCTTAATATGGTGTTTAATTTATCAAAAAAACAAAAAATTGATAATATTTAATAAATTTTAAATATTTAATTTTATTTTAAAATATAAATGAGATAAATTAGACACTAAACTAAAAAACATTATAGAATTGACCCTCTTTCCTTTTTCATAGATAATGGAATTTTCTTAATTGTCACTGTGCTCATTATTCATGCGTTTCACACTACTACTTAATATTTGCTACGATCACAATTCACAACTCACAAGGAAAGTGCTTCTTTTTTTTAATTCACTGTTGATTTCGACCCTCTTATAATGATGGTGCCACACTTATTGCCACTTGGCTTAGCCCACCACAATTACTTTCCAAAACGTGAACATGCATGACATCTATATTGAGATTAATCACCCTCCTTATTTATATGAATCATGATACATAGCATGCACTTAGCTAGAGGCTCTTAAACATTCTTGAATTTTTTTTTAAAAGAAAGAAAATGGAGTACTAAGAGATAAGACATCCCAAAATGAAAATTAAAGTGAAGTGGGGTTTTCTCTTGGGTTAGTTAACGACATTAGCATTTAGTTACGATAATTTTTCCACGATAGTTGAAAGAAAAAAAAAAGAAAGAAGTTCCACGCTACTCTTTATGATAGCAAATGTTTGAAGCATTATTGCTATGTTAACAAAAGAATGGTGCATCCTCGTTTAATCATTCCTCCTGCTTCCAATACCATCATTTTGTCTTAACCACCCTTTTAACTTTTTTGGTTTTAATAATCTTTAGAGCTTTGAACCTATTGTGATCACCACATTCATCTAGCCTCTTAGCAGATCACATTCTAACACTAATTAAGTTGAAAGATAAAGGTTTGCGTGATCATTTACGTTGACTCGGTCTGTTGGTGTATTTATGGCTTCACAAGAAAGATATGAATATATGATAGAAGATAGCATGTAACGAGAAAATTGATACGATACATGAGAAGAAAAGAAAATAAATTCTCACTGAATAATAATAATAAAACAAAGATTTTTTTTGTGTGTTGTTTGGTTGGGTTTGTTAAACAATTTTCATAGACAGAAAAAAGATACAAAAAGAAAAACAATTTTCATACTATTTTCTTTTCTTTTACAAACTTCATGATTGTGAATATGTTTTGGGTCAACAGTTGGTGGCTTGATGCTGCAAAAGCCTTTTTGACACATATACTAACCCAGAATGGACTTGGCTCGAAAAGAAAACAACTTTTATGGTTTTCGTGGAAATCCATGAATAATTGGGAACATATTTTTTTTTATATAGGTTAGACAATTTTTAATTCTAAGTATTAGATTATAAATTTATTGGGTTCGATACTCACTGGAGGATGGGAATGGAGCTTGCTTGCTGGGGAGGATCGCCCACTTTATGTCTGTAGTATTTGAGGGTTGTTTGTTGGGGAGGGTCGCTCACTTTACCTCTGCAGTATTCGAGGGATTTTTTTTTTCTGGTGACTATTCGAGGGATTAGTTATTGGGCTTCTGACCTGATAAATAACCTTGTGCAAACAAAAAAAATTATAAATTCACACACCCGATATTTTTAAGAGTTCTTATCCATCACTTAACATTATCAAAATTCAAATCCAAATACAGCATATTAAAAAGCATGCTAATACGTCATCTCAACTAGACTTTAATAACTGCGAAAACTTAAATTTTGTCAAACTTTCTGATAGAGGGCAAGTGTTTAAAAAAATTATTGAACGAAATTGGATTGAAAGTAAGGACTAAGGAGTATTGCAATGTTTTTGTGGTTTTCTACTATTGAAATGGAAAAAAAAGAACAACAATTTACAGCAGCAATAACAATTGATGTGATGGAAACTTAATGACAAGCCACGAAAATCACATAATAGCAACTAGCAAGTCTGCAAGTATCACTTAGAGAAGAGTGGAGAGGAATTAGAGAGAATAAAGATGAGAGATAAAGACTTATAAAAGAGAAGAAAAAATACTTACACTCGTTATCTTTATAAAATATAATTCTTTAGTTTTGTAGGTATATTTTTCATTCTTTTTTGCTGTCACAATTTTAAAGACATTAGCCACTTGTTCATTTTTTTTACCAGAATTATCTTTATTCCCATTATCATAATTTTTTAATTATATCTTTATTTGACCCATTTGCATATCATTATCCTCCTCATAAGATTGACCTTGTTCTCAAGGTTGAAAGCGGAAAAAGCGTCCATAATATATGAAGTATTCTGCCAAGTAACTTTTGAATTATGAATATTTTGCCATTAAATCAAGAGTTAATGAATAGAATCCTGACTTTTTATTATGGTAGGTTTTGCTAATACTTCCTGAAAATATAAAATTGGACCAACTTTAAAAATTTTCTTAAAAAATGACAGATATCGGCCGTTTAAATCATCATGAAACTTCTTAAGGACCAAAACATAAAAAATGGAATAAATCCGCGAATGCTCATAAAGATAGAAAACAGAAAAAATGCTTACACTCTCATCACCTCTATGGAATGTAATTTTTAGTTTTGTAGATATTTTTTTGCTCTTCTCACTATTTTTTCTCGTCACAATTTTAGGGGCACCAATAAAGTATTCACTTTTTTTAACGGCTACATTTTCATTCCTATTATCATAATCTTTCAATTGTACTCTTATTTGGCCCATTTGCACATGACTTTCTAATGACTTAAACTTGGGCTCAATGGGTTTTTGCCCAAAAGAGTATGTATCCAAGAACATGCATCACCAAAAACAGAGAACCCAATAAACTAATAAGAAAAAACCCAATGGGCTTCTCACTAAATAATATGAGTATGTACGATCGTAAGTTGACAACCATACACAAGTATTCTCCAATTCTAATAGAAATATATTAATCCTTGTTATAGAAGGACGAACCAACAAATTATTTTTTTTTGGAGAGAAGAAATAAAACTTTCATTTATAAAAAAATCAAACGATAGTTATAAATAGCAGAAAAGTATAAGATTTACATCTAACAAAGAAGATAAATATATTTTACGATGAACCATTATCTAATAAAAGACGCAATATTCAATTCTAAAGTATTTTAATAAATAAAAATAACGACAAATTTAAGTCTCTTTTACTTATAAATCTACACAGACGTATTGTGTTATAATAAAATACATTTTATTCTTCTTCAAATAAATTTAAATACTTTTTAAATTTGTAAAAATTTCCATAAACAACAAGTTTTTTTTGTAAGATATTTTTTTTCAAATCTACTACAAATATCATAACACCCATTAAAAAAACCATTATCACTACAAAAGAGACTGCCACAGAAGAGAAAAATAAACCACAAAAAAAGTTATTTTGATCTAGAACAGAAAAATTAAAAATTAGAAATCTAGATGCGAAAACCAAAACAACAGAAATTGAAAAATAGGAGAAAAAGAATGAAAAGGAACACAAAAAAAGAAACTAAATAAACAAGAGAACATGAAACAAAAAGGAATTAAGTTGACTCGTGGGTCCATTCAAATTTGATTAGATAATAATTTGATAAATTGAATTCATATATTAAATAAATCTAAAATAAAGATGATAAAAAAAGAATAATTTTTAACTACGAGTTAAGTTTTATTTTTGTTTTTAATGTTAAGAATATAATTAAAAATAAAAAAATAATTAATCTCAAACCTCGATGATTTAAATAAGATTTTTCTCTTTTTTCTATGTATATAAATTATATTCATGTTATTTAAATGACTTGTAAGCTTTTAGTAATCATTCAATATAAATTTTAAAATTACACTCGCTTATTATCTAGTCAATCCGTGAGCCGAACTTAAAATGATTGTGTATACATACTTAGCTACTATATATTGTTTTATTAAGAATTTGAAAGGCAAAATGAGATATACCCATAAAAGAAAGATGATTCTTTTTTAGTTTTCCGAATTTTCGTGCATATTTACAAACTATTCATTGTTTTAGAAGGAGTTTTGAGGATATAATTACTATACAAGACTTCGCTGGTACGAGTTGAGCGCAGGATCAGGGATTCGTCTGTCTTGGTGCTGACATGATTAGATTTTTGGAGCGACGGGAGATGGAACCTGCAAAGACACTTCGACGCTCAAGTCATAATGAATCTAAGAAGTATAAGTGAGGGTTAGAAATGTGTAACGTACCTAAGGGAGCTCTTCTCTTATATAGTTTGCAGTAGTTATCTTATCTTATCTTGCTAGCTAAGATAAGATAAGTATTTTAATTTGAATATTTGATTAGGGATTTATAGTTACTTGGCTGGTTTGGTGATTGCTCTGATAAAGGACCCGGGGATCGAGTCTGGAATAGTTGCCCCCGAAGTGACAGAGTGAGCGTGCTCGGTCTCGCCGGTGAAAGGAGTTTGTTCAAGTTCGTGTAATCAACGCACATTCGCCATTTACCATTTGCTTTTTTACCAACACGACGTTGGCCAGCCAAGTTGTGTAAAGGAGTTCCCGGATGAAGTCTACTTTAAGCAAGCTTTTCACTTGCTTCCTGACCTAGGTTGTTCGATCAGCAGACATTTTCCTTTTTCTTTGGGCTACTGGCTTGGATTTGGGGTCCACGGCTAACCGGTGGGACATTAGATCTGGGTCTATTCCCGACATGTTGGCCAGAGTGAATGCGAATAGGTCCCTTTTTGTTTTAGGAGTTCCACGAATTCGCTTTTTAGGTTGAAGGGAAGATTCATGTTGATGAATGTGAATCCATTCTTGGTTTGCCCTATCTATAGCTTTTCCCTCTAGTTCCGATCTGGGTTGATCATCATGACGAGCATCCAGGTCAGCAAGGAAGATCCCTGCCGCATCCCGAGAACGCTTTCGAAGGGTTGGGCTAGCATTGCTACATTCTAGCACGACTTTTTGATAAACGTGCATCATTCCAATGGTACCATTGTCAGTCTAGAACTTCATGATAAGGAACTCGGTGAATATGGCGGAGTTCGTTCATGGTTTTTCTCCCTAGGGTAATGTTGTATGTCGTGGAATCCTTCAGGACCACGAACTTGGAGAGTGTGATCTTTTTTTTGGCTTCTAGCTCTGATGGTAACTGGTAGCACTATGAAACCGTCCGGTTTAAGAAAGTCGTCTCCGAGTCCAGTTACTCCATTGCAGTGACTTTGTTGGTTTTTGTTTCAGAGTCCTAGTTGGTCGAAGGCTCCTCAGAAAAGGATGTTGGAGCTGGGTCCGGTGTCCACGAGCATTTGCTTTACTAGACCGGTTCCAACCCTGGCTGATATGATGAAAGGGTCGTAGTAGAGGCTTTTATTATCGCCTGTCCATTCTTTTAGTTGTTGAGCCTTTGGAAGGATACATCGCTCTGCTATCTTGTGATAGATCTCCGTAATTGGGTCCAGCAGGGGGTGTAGTTCGTGAATTTCCCCACCTTGGGCAGCCGGTTGGGGGCGAAGGATTTGTAGTACTCCTTGGGGTTTTCTTTGGATGGCGGGTTACTTCGAGGCGCCGTGTTGCCGTGTTGCCGTTTATTGGCTGCCACGACTTGGCTTACCTCTTCGTCGTTTATATACTCTCTTGCAACGTTTTGGATTTCATGCATAGTCCAGACTGGTTTGGTGGTGAAGTGCTTTCGAAAATCTTCATTCAGAGCTCATTGGTTAGGCAGAGACTGGCCACGGAGTCCAGGATCCCGTCGACCGTCAAGCATTCATCGTTGAACCTGTCTAGGTATTTTCTTGTGGGTTCATCTTGTCTTTGAGTGACTCCGAGCAGTTTGATCGAGTGCTTCGCCTTTATGATATGGGTAGTGAACTGCGCCATGAACTTTCTGGAGACTTCATCGAAATTGGTATCGAGCCATTGTGGAGAGTGTTAAACCACTTGATTACGGGACCGGCTCGGGTTACCAGAAAGGCCCTATAATACTACATCTAACTGCATCGGCCGTTCCTTCTAATTTCATCCTGGCCTCAAAAGTCGTGAGGTGTTCCTATGGGTCCTTCGTTCCATCATACTTCATGTCAGTCGACTTGTCGAAACCTTTCGATACCTTGGCCTTCAGAATTCTCTCGGTGAATGGGGTGGCTCCTATTATCATGTTCTCGCCTCTTCTTCGTTTGGAATCCCGCTGATGCCTTTTGTCATCGTCGTTGCACTGGCGCTCGAGATCTTGGGAAACGCTGCGATTTCGGCATCTTCTGTGGCGCCAGTCGAGTGATCTTTTGTTCCTGGTCTCTCACCGTGATAGGCTCCTGGAGGTCGCTTGATTTGCGTATTCCGGCTGATATCGTTCTTTGGGAGCGACTCGGCCCTCCAGGGTTTGTACCCTTTGGTAGAGCTCTTAAATGATCTGGATCGCTTTTTCTCCGAGGTCGTCGATTGCTCTGACCTTATCCAAATGGCGATCGTCTTTTCACGGTCGCTACCTATCAGGGATTGGCTGGTGGTGCACGACGTTGGTTATCCTCCTGTGGGTCAGTGGGGGGACGTCGTTCCGTGGTTCAGGCATTAGGTTTGGTTTGTGGTAATGGCTAAAGGAACGCTCCTTGAATTCTTCCGTCATGCCACCAAGACTTGGCAAGTCTCTACAGATGGCCCAATGTACAAGACTTCGCTGGTACGGGTTGAGGGGAGGATCAGGGACTCGTCGATCTTGGTGATAGCGTGATCAGACCTCTGGAGCGGCGGAGGGTAGTACCTGCAAAGACACTCCGACACTCAAGTCAAAATGGATCTAATAGGTATAAGTGAGAGTTAGAAATGTATAACGTAACTGAGGGAGCTCATGACTCCTTTTATATTGTTTGCGATGGTTATCTTATCTTAACTTATTGGTTAAAATAAAAAAAGTGTTTGAATTTAAATGTTTGGTTAGCAATTTGTTGTTATTGGAGCGTAATCGGGCCCAGATTCAGGTAGCCGGGTTGGTGACTGCTCCGATAAAGGATCCGAAAATTGAGTCCGGAATAATTACAAACCAAAATCAATTTGTAGTACACCGGTTAATAAATTAAGTAAAAAATAATTTTCAAAGTTTGATGTGATCCGTGATTAATATTTAAGAACTTAAATTATTTGTCTTCTAAAAGAAATAATATTTTTAATTTGGTTTCTTATCTAATATGCAATTTTTTGTTTTTTGTCATGATATTCTTCGACCCCAACAGGTCAAGAACTAATCCATTGTGGATTAAAATTCTATTTAAAAATTTGTCGTTGACTAATAGATTGCTACATACACACAAGACCGAATTCAAACCATCAGTATGAAATCTTTTTGTTTTTTGGACATAAGAGTATGAAATCTAGATGATGATGATCATGATGATGATCAAGTTGAAAGTGGGCCTAGGAAGTGTCAATTGGTTCGCTTTCAGTTTGGGCCAAGAAGCAAAGCCTAGTTGGGACTTCTCGTGTTTGATTTGGACAGGGGATGCAAATAATTATCCGAAAGAAGTTGGTTTGCAAGGCCACACTGACTTTGTCCTTTTGTATTAGTTGTTACTCGCCAATCGCCATGACCCACTTCAGTCTTGACACCATTCCAATAAGACAATTTCACAATTATATTGATGCGACTATGTCGGACTAGGAGTCTAGGACCTTCCTTCATGGTCCTCACTCTTCATAAATATTGTTCTCAGTTTTGACTTTCGTATATATATATATCAACTTGACTTTTTCTCCTACTCCTCCTCCTCCTAATAATATCAACTTTGCTAATTTTATGCATAACAAGTTATTACTATTATCATCTACTAAAATGGCTAGTTTTCATGTTTGATTTTATTAGTTTCAAGTAACTATCAATTTGTTGATTATTAGTTTATTACCAATAAAAGAATGGGACATGCAAAGATATCTAATCAATGATAATAAAAAAGAGTTCATTTCCGTTTTAATATTTTAGCTATCTTATATCTATGTGTGTGTTAGTGAATATGTATTCGACGAATTTTTTATACAGGAATATAATGATTATATACCTATTACATATAACTTCTTCAAAAGAATGGAGTAGGAATTTTTTTTTTTACGATTATATTATGTATTGACTAAAATCAACTATCAAAATTAGTTATCAGTATAAAATATATATTAATATATAATTACACGTTAAAAATAAAATAAATTAAAAATATATTGATGGCTAATTTTAATAGTTAATTTTAATATACGAATAGTATTTTTATTTTTTTTTTAATCTAGCTAAAAAACCGCGTGTTTGGCATAATTATTTTTAGGGGATACTCCCATAAAGACGTATAAAACGTCTTTTTTTAAAGATATTTTTTAATAATTAAAATTTAACATATATAATTACTTAAATTGTGTTATTTTTGTCAAAATTAGGTTAAACAAATTAATTTGACCGAAAAATAGTGAATTAAATTTTGAATCGGTCTAAATTAATATTATTTTTTATAAAAAATGACTACAATACCCCTATTATATAAAATAACTAAAATACTCTTATTATATATATTAATTTTGAGAATCTTAAATTTTAATTATTTTTTTACCGATTTAAAATTTAATTTATTAATTTTTTTACTAAACTGATTTGTCCGATCTAATTTTAATAAAAATAATACAATTTAATTAATTATATGTATTAAATTTTAATTTTTAAAAATCATCTTTAAAAAAAAAAGATATTTTTAACATCTTTATCTAAGTGGCTCCTTTATTTTTATACTAGCTTATTAATCATAGGATAAGGTATTATAAGGACTTGTATTGCAATAGCTATTTGATGATCACCAATAATTTAAGTAATAATCATAGCATACATGTCATTTGTAATAAATAATAATGATAATAATAAGAAAAGTAATAGCAATATATCACGACGCCCGCTTCTTTTGCATGGATTGAAAGTCCTTTATCCTAAACTTTGCGGGACCGTTTTCCTTATTAGTACTTAGAAGTAGTTTTCTATTTTGGCAAAAATTTATTGGTTCATCGATTATTCATTTCATTGTGAGCCTATACAAACAGCATTTAATTTGAACTTCAAATTGTCAACTTGAACAAAGAATAGCAACAATGATAACTGGATGGATGACTTCGTGCTTTCATTCAACATATGAGAAGATAGCGCATTTTTCTTCCTAACTAGAAATTGATTTGTAACCCAATCCCATACACTGCGTAGTGCGTACTTATATTCAAGTCAATTGTGTTAAGAGTAACAATTTTTAATTCTTGCTTCCTTGCTTCCTTATTCAAATTACCATTTTTAACGGGTTTTTTGCTACTTATTTTATTAGTATTTAAAAAAAAAATAAATTCAAATACTCATTATTGGGAAACTCATAAATGTAGAAGATGATCACTTGAACTAAGATATTCAAAATGTAATGTACTCTTTGCATTGTGGTGGATTAGCTTCTAGATGAGAACTTAAAAAGTTTTTAATTTTTTTAACATATTAAATACGTTAAAAATAAAAATAATAATAAAATAATTTATTTTCTTCGACTAGTAATCTACAAACAAGCACCCATTAAATTAAGTATTGAATTCACATACTTTTGGTTGAACGGTCATTCCTGGCATTTTTTTTTATGATAGATTGATGACGTGGTTGGATGGAGACCACGCTAGACTTGTAAATTTAAATGTCGTCGTTTTCTTTCTGTTCCTTAAATACAACTGAAACAACGTCATTTTGAGTATTGAGAGGGGTTTAATGCATTAGTGTTACTATGCTCACGAAGTCTTCTTCCTCCCCAATTCACAAAACTTATGTACCATAATCCTAGTAGCTCTAGATACCCTAATCGAATCTGATAACACATATCCACCTCCATTTATACTACCATCGAATTTAACATACTTTCTATCAACCCCTTGGTAAGCATACAACACATCCCTAACCAAAACCTCTTTGACAACCTCATTTTTTTTCCGAATCAAATTGACAAAATCTCTAAACGTAAATTTGCGCCTATTCTCGAGATCTTTTGAAACTAATAGAATCCCGTTAACATTTTTTTTTTGTTATTATCCCTAAAGGCTTAACAGAAGAAGAACCCTTACCCTTGCTGAAATCGGCATTGTCCGAGAGGGACAAATTAGCCAAGAGGCTAGAAGGACAATACTAGAATTTTGCGTCTTTGCGATCCTTGGAGATGACCTTGATAAGGTAGATGACGGTCCATTTGTTGTTGACGCTGTTGGGACCAGTCTTGGAGGAGAACTTGGCGAAGAGGTTGGAGAAGGAGAAAGCGAGAGAGGATCTTCCATGGGAGGCGAGGTGGCGCTTGATAGAATCAGCGATGGAAACAACGTCAGGAACGACGAAAGGGGTGAGGCGATTGCAAAGGATGCGTTGGAAATAGCAGAGGGAGTTGATGGTGGAGCCATCATCGTTAGGGGAGGAGAGGATGCGTATTACGAGTTTTCGCACCAGATCTGAAACCTTTAGTTGTATTTGGGCACTAAAAAAAAACAACGACATTTAAAAGTTCGTGTGGCTTCCAACGTTGCTTCTGTCCAACCACGTCATCAATCTGTCGTCGGAAAATATCTCAGGAATAATTTTAAGTTTGAAAACGAATTTAAGACTCAATTACAAATTTAAGAATCACTTTGAGATTTACCTTTTTTGACATATATATATATATATGATTAAAGTAAGCACAATAATATAATAAAATTAACCTAATCTAATGTTTTTTGTTAATAGTTAATTGGTAGTATTTAAAAATATTGACTAAAAATATATTATTGAGTTAATAGACTAAAAATATTAAATTATTAACTAATAGTGATGACGGGATGTCATTTGGAATTCCAATCTTAGCGAGGTTAACAATCTCACTATAGTGAAAATAGCCACAAGCCTACCTTGATTGGCTAAGCAAGGATGTACCATTTTACTCTCAAAAGAGTCTAGAGGAGATAAGTGCAAAGCTTATAATATAAGAAGTGTTTATTCCTCAAGTTGCATGACAAAAGGAATACATGGACTTATTTATAGTAGTAAGAAGAGGAGGAGCCTTTGAGTATTAGGCGATATGGGACTAATTCATATGCATATTATAAAAACACAACTAATCTTTACTACTTCAACTAATATTTCTAATAACTTAATAGATGTTCCTGCATCATTTTTCCTGGGGTGGAAAAGGCTTGGTCTTATCTTCTATTGATTTTGCATCTTCTTCATAGAAAGGTAATAGATCAACAATGTTAAAGGTGGCAGATACTCCATAGTCTCTTGGAAGCTCAATCTTGTAAGAATTGTCATTAATGCGCTCCAAGACTCTGAATGGTCCATCTGCTCGAGGAGAAAATTTTCCGCGAGACTTTGAAAATCGTTCCTTTCTCAGATGAATCCATACCAAATCTCCTAATTGAGAATATTTGGTCTCCTATGTTTGTTGGCTTGGGCCTTATACCGAGCAGTCTGATGCAATATTTTCTGTCGCACATCCTCATGAAGCTTCTTGATTTGTTCAACAAGTTTATCAGCATTTGCACTATACTCTCATGGAGTTGGTAACGACAGAAGGTCTAAAGGACTTATGGGTCACTTACCATATACCACTTCGAACGGACACCTCCTTATTGTTTGACTAATAGAATTGTTGTAGGAGAACTCGACTTGTGGCAACACAAGATTCCATTGGCGAGTGTGTTTGCCCACAAAACTTTGTAGTAAATTTTCCAGGCTTTTGTTGAGCACTTCTGTTTGACCATCCATTCACAGATGACTAGCAGAGCTAAACTGTAGGCGAGTTACCATTTTTCTCCATAAAGTCCTCCAGAAGTGACTCATGAACTTCACGTCTCGATCTGAAGTGATTGCTTGAGGGATACCATGCAAGTGCACAACCTCTTTAAAGTACAAATCTGATATGTAGGAAGCATCATCTGTCTTATGATAAGGTACAAAATGAGCCATCTTCGAGAATCTATCAACAACCACCATAACAGAATCATTTTGCCTCTGTGTCCTAGGTAATCCCAAGACAAAGTCTATGCTAACATCTTCCCATGGGGCTTCAGAATAGAAGACGACTTGTATAAACCAATATTTTGATTTCCACTTTTAGCAATGTGACAAATGTGGCATCTTTAAATGTGTTGAATGACATTCTGCTCAAGTTTTGGCCAATAGAATTTCTCTTTTATGATAGCCAACAATTTGTCCCTTCCAAAGTGTCCTGCTAATTTTTCATTATGGGTCTCCTAGATGATTGATTGGCATAATGAACAGTAAAAAATACACAACGTATTGTCCTTAAAAGGATAACCTTCTTGAATGAAGAATTGTCTATAGAGTTGTAGCAAGTAGCACGTCAAGATTTCTCCGAAACCTTGATCTTCCTCATATAACTCCTTTACAACCTCAAAGCCAACACCATTAATTTGTAGAGTGGAAATGAGAGTGTGTCGTCAGCTTAAGGCATCGGCAACCTTATTTTAAGTCCCAGATTTATGCTTAAGGAGAAATGAAAAAGATTGTAGAAACTCACTCCAAGTTGAATAGTGTTGATTCAACTTTTGTTGGGAGTTAATATGTTTAAGAGCCTTGTGATCAGTATACAAGATAAAATCCTTAGGCAATAGATAATGGCTCCAGTGGCTTAATGCTCGCTCGATTGCATAGAACTCCTTGTCATAAGTGGAATACTTCATTTTAACGTTGTTAAGCTTTTCACTGAAGAAAGCAATTGGTCGACCTTCTTGACAAAGTACAACGCCGATACCAACATTTGAAGCGTCACAATTGACCTCAAACATGGAATAAAAGTTTGGAAGTGCGAATACAGGAGCCGTACAAATCCTTCCTTTCAATGCCTCGAAACTCTGTTGCGCCTTTGCACTCCATGTAAAAGTATAATGCTTAAGACATTCAGTAAGTAAAGCAGCAATGGAGCTAAAATTCTTGATGAATCGCCGGTAGAACGAGGCTAATCCATGGAAGCTCCTTATATCATGCAATCGAAGCTCCTTATATCAATTTTGATCCACCTCAATGCCTTGATTTGTCACAACATATTCTAGAAATATGACTCTATTCGTCAAGAAGTCACATTTCTTGAGATTAGCATATAATTTTTGCTCTCGAAGTACCGCAAATACTTGACATAGATGGACTAGATGTTCATCATGATCCTTACTATATATTAAGATGTCATCAAAGTAAACAACAACAAACTTCCCAATGAAGGATCGAAATACCTGGTTCATCAAGCGCATAAAGGTGTTTGGTGCATTAGAGAGGCCAAATGGCATAACCATCCATTCGTACAATCTATCTCGTGTCTTGAAAGTTGTCTTCCATTCATCACTAAGCCTCATACGGATTTGATGATAGCCACTCCTTAAGTCGATCTTAGAGAAGATAACAGCACCAAGTAATTGATCCAGCAGATCATCAAGTCGAGGAATATGGAATCTGTACTTGATGGTGATCTTATTTACAGCACGACTATCATTGCACATACACGACGAACCATCTTTCTTCGGAACTAGCAGAGTAGGAACGGTGCAAGGACTAGCACTTTCTCTAACTAGGCCTTTGTCTAAGAGATGTTTTACTTAGCATTGTAACTCGCCATGCTTCTTAGAACACATACGATATGCTGGCTTGTTTGGGATCACCAAACCATGGACAAAATCAATGGCATGTTAGATATCTCGCATTGGTGGCAACCCGTTAGGGATCTCCTCAGGGACCACATCAGAAAATTCTTCAATCAAAGGCTTGACATCCTCATGCACAGACAAGGCCTCCTTGTTCTCCACACAAATCAATAAAAAACACATGAAGTTGAACTTTCGATGAGTTTTGTTAAGGTCTAGCCTTGTGATTAAGGACGACTCAACTTGCTTCTCGTACTCATCATGTCTTAATGGAGTCAACACAATCTTCACTCCATCCTTGAAGAAGGAATATGTATTCTTGAATCCGTCATGGACAGCACGACGATCATATTGCCAAGGGCGTCCTAGCAACAAGTGACATGCGTCCATTGGGATGACATCACACCATACTTCATCTTTATATTTACTCCCAATTGAGAATTGAACGCAACATCACCTTGTCACTGTGACCTCATTCTCTTTTCTCAGTCACTACAACTTATAAGGGTAAGGATGTTCCTTAGTTGGAATCTTCAGTTTCTCTACCATATAGGTTGCAACAACATTCTCACAACTTCCGGAGTCAATGATGACCTTGCACACCTTTTCTTGGGCAGTGCACCTTGTGTGAAAAATATTATGGCAGAGCCAACCTTTGTTTTCAGTTAGCATGACAGTGTTCAAAATATGGTGAACCACCAAAGCTTCACCATAATCCACTGGTACCTCATTTTCATCATCATACTCAATATCATTCTCCTTCTCAAATTCTTCACTCGGCTCTTCATTGTTTTCTTCTTCAATTAGAGTAATAACTCTTTGATTTGGGAAATCAGCAGCAATATGTCCAAATCTTTGACACTTGAAATATCTTCTGTTGGATTTAGTGGAGCAAGAAGAGTTGTGCTCCTTATTGGTTGGTGAACTTTTTAAAGGGCTTACTTTAGAGGATTATTGGGGAGTCCATTTTTGCTTTGAAAATTTAACCACCCTCTCTCTTTTGAGAAGTGATTGTTCTTCTTCTGTGTTATTTCCTTTTCAACCTTCAACGCTAGTCTTGTAACATCATCCAACATCCAGAATGGTTGTAACTGAACGACATCAGAAATTTCTGTATTTAGTCCTCCAAGATAACGAGCAAGTATTTGTTCTTCAGTCTCTTGAATGTCACACTTCATAAGAAGCTCTTCAAACTCCATAGTGTATTCCTCCACAGTCAATGATTTTTGTTTCAAATTGTGATATTTAATGAAGACTTCTTGCCTGTAGTACTCTGGAAGGAACTTTTTCCTTAGTTCACGGCGCATTTTATCCCATGTCTGACGCCTGAGATTTTTCCACCATATTGACGCATGCTTCTTTAACTTGATTGCTACAAGCTTTACGCACTTGTCATCCAGAATGTCTTTTAACCTGAACACTCTTTTCACTAGGCAAAGTCAGTCGATGAAATCATCTCTTTCCACTATGCAAAGCCAATCGATGAAATCATCTGGTTGTAGTCTCCCTTCAAACTCAGGAATATCAATTTCGATTCCTAAGTCTTTAGCTTTCGTGTTGTTGTGTCGTGCTCTTCCTGTGGACAAATTTTCAAACGAAGAAGAATAATGAAATGGATTTGCATTATCCTCTTCGCTAGAAGAACTGTCTTCAGTCTGGTTGCCATGATTATTTTGAGTAGCTTCATATTTTGCAAGTTGCTCTTGCAACTGCTTAACTTGACGGCGTAATTCCTCCATTTCAATCTCTTGAGTAGTTCCACGCTTTGGAGCCATCTTTTATTACTATGTAATGAGACTAATGCTTCGGTGTCGATGTTGTGATGGTGATGATGATGCACAATGATGATGAGAATGCACCAATGATGATAATGATGGGAATGAACTAAGATAATCACCAACAGAAAAGACACTAAAAGAAGAAAAAAGAACGATATTATCCGAACTGACAACTCATTTTACTGGAGTAAGTCGAGCACCGACCGACCTTGCTCTGATATGAAACTGACGCTAGGACGTCATTTGGGTCACCAATCTTGACGAGGTTAACAACTCAACTATGATAAAAATAGCCAAAAGTTTACTTTAATTGGCTAAGCCAAAAATGTATCCTTTTACTCTCAAAAGAATCTAAAGAAGATAAGTGCAAAGCTTAGACCATCTCCAGTAGGGAACTCATCCCAGTTCCTGTTTATGGCCCATCTGTCATAAAAAGTAACTCCACATCAACTTTTGTGTCATAAACAGTAAATAAGAACTCAAAGCATCTCTCTCTTCTCCATTAGGAGGAACTAGAATTTTAGTCCCTGTTGTGGTCCCACTTAATTAATTAATTAAAATACTTGAAATTAATGTAATTAATTTTTTCAATAATGTAATTTAAATATTTAAATTTAAAAATAATTCACTATTATATTAATAAATTAATTATAAATTAATTACTTAATTAATTATTATAGTTATTATTAAATTGAATATTATTTAATTATTTATTTAATTATAATTTCATATAATTATTTATTTAAAAGGTAACTTGCCATATGACAAGTTACCATTGGTTGTACATGAGTCCCTCTGAGCAGAGACTTCTTTACCTTGATCTACATGAGAGAACTCGTTTCTCTACTTCTCCAACGGGTGGAACCAAAATTTGTCAGAAAAAGAAAATGAAATCTTTTCTGTTGGAGTTGGTCTTATAATATAAAAAATGTTTATTTCTCAAATTACGTAACAAAAGGGATACATAAACTTATTTATAATAGTAGAAAAAGAAGAGCATTTAAATATTAGATGATATGAAACTAATTCATACCATAATAACATAACTAAGGTTTACTATTTGAACTAATATTTTTAATAACTTAATAGATGCTCATACATCAAATAGTGTTAGTCAATATAAATTAAAATAATTGGTGTTTGAGACTTTCTCTTAAAGTAATTAAAGGCAGTGTAAGTAATTCTCGTTGACCTTGGTGTGCTGATTAGACTAACGGTTAGATATATACAAGTTAGTAGACTTTTAAAACCTAGCTAAGAAGTAGAAGGGAAAAAAGACAGAGGAGCATGGACAAAGAGAGGGACCTACAACATTGAATAAATGGAAGAAATGTGGTCCATGGCAGTGTCTCCTCGTAAGAGAGTGAAAGAATGGACTAACGTGAGCATCATGTTAGTTGTCATCATGGACTCGCTAGATCTCTAAATTAAATGACCTAATGTCTAATGTAATGTTCCAATGGGGGGGTGTATGGGAAGGGGGCAATTAAAGGACGCTTTCACATGCCCTAGCCCCTAATAACCCTTCCCTTTCTACAAACCACGTGGCCTCTAATATCATTCGCCCTTCTTTCTTTAGATACTGTCGTCCCTTTAACTATTCATCACTCAGGTAAATTCATTCATTAACATGTATAGGCCAACATTTGTTAATTAATTGTTCATGGGACAGGGTAATCTGAGCAAATTGCCCATTGTGTAAATCGGTGCGATTCCCCATTAGGCCATTATTATTAAGGGATACAACTTCCGTGATTTCGTGTCTAAAGAATAAGAAAGAAAGTGAAGAATATATCTCGGCATTTTTTTTCTACCAATAATGGTGTTTAGTACGGTGTTGTGCTATCCTACTTGTTAGAATTGAACCCACAATTGAATCCGTCAAATTAATTTATTAATTTATTAATTTAATCGTATATATATATATGGTAAAAACTCAGGTAAAGTCGACTTCATGTGAAATTGATACCTGAGAGCCGTTAGATGAAAATTTAATTAAATCAGTCAAATTATTTAACTACTCTCAAATATCAACTTCACGTGAAATCGACTGCACCTGAGTTTCCACCTACATATATATGAACAAATATATATAACGCAAATAATTCTTTAACACTAGGTATTGAATATATAAAATTATAAACATGTTGTGTAATAAGAAGATAATTAGCCTAGTGGGAGAGTCATGTCAATGCATTGCCAAGGTCCAAGGTTTAACACTTTGTTGTAGCATTTTTGTAAAATAGTTAGAATATTTTATTGAGTTGGCGTGTCTTTTTTTTATTTATTTATCAAAGATAGGAGATTCGAATCCGCAATCTCTTAGATGAGTATAGAAAGACTATGCCATTTGAGCTATTATTCATTAGCGGCGTGTCTATATGTCGAATATATTTTAAATACGATACTCATC
>NC_029789.2:6173442-6190849 GCF_000816755.2 Arachis ipaensis | reverse complement strand
ATGGGTTAATTCATTATTTTTTTAAATATTTTGTCAAAAAAAATTACAATTACGTCAAAGATCTTAAATAAAAAATATTTTATTAGTTTATGGGTTCAATTTTTAAATAGAATGATAAAAAAATGGTTAAGGACAATTTTGATTCTTAAAGTTTAGGTCAAAATTTTATTCATTTTTAATCTTTTTTTTTCATTCGAATTTATCCCTAATATTTAATTTAGTTTTAAAATTATCTTTTTTACCTAAATTTTAAAATTTTGGATAAAATTATCTCTAACAAAAAAAATAAAAATTAAAAAATAAAAAAAGAACAGAGAAAAAGAAAAAGAAGTTTTCACTAAAAGAAAAGAGAGAGAAGCATGGAAAAAGAAGAAGGAGAAAAAAGAGAAAAAAAAAAGATGGCAACACTTAAAACTGTCCTACACCGCATCTCATTGCTCCATTTGATGGATGTCACACACTGTTTTTGTCCTTGCCGTGGTGTTTCTCATTTTCGGTCGTGTTACTCTATTTTTCGGTCTCGTCGTAGTGCTCTATTTTCTTCTTTTTCTCATTCCTCTATTTTTTTTCTCTTTCTTTTTTTTTTTTTTTACGTTTTCTGAGTGTTTGATGTATGTGTAATTAGATGAAAATGGAAAGGAGTGACGTTATTGTTTGGTTGGTGTAGTAAGAGACTTTCTGTGTCTTTTATGATTATATTATTGCTGCCATTATTACTGTCCACCAAGTGTTTGATTAAATTGGAGTGAGATAATGGTGGAAAACATTGATGAGGAGGTAAGAAAAGAAGAATATTTTCGTCTAAAGGATGATTTTAAAACCAAATTGAACTTTAGGCATGAATTTGAATGCAAAAAGAGATTAAGGACAAATAAAATTTTTGGCCTAAAATTATAAAGACCAAAATCGTATTTAACTCCATAAAAATTTTAATAAAAAAATGTTAATTTTTTTAAAAAATGCAAAAAAACAAACAAACAAACAATCTGATTAATCTACAAACTGATCTATTTAATTCGTTATTATTTTGAATTAATTATACTCAATCCGTTTAATCCAAAATTTAAACCAACTTAATTTAAAAAAAAATCTAATCATTTAAATATGTGAATAGACTAACCCTATGAATTTACTCTATTTTGACTACCCAAATTCAATCAGATCGTTCTAACAAATTGAGAGACCGTGTTTGGTTGTTGTTTGCTCCCGTAGGATGACATGGGGTACCCCCGATTTGCTATGTCCATGAATTTGAACAATGTCTATATTATTTAAAGTAAACTACTATTTGTACCCACGAATGTTGAAAACGCTGATATATCTACCCATAAAAAAAAAGAAATTATCATTTGTACTAATAAAAAATGATTTTTACAAGTAAAATTATTCAAACCCTAAAAATTACTTAAAATCCCTAAATTACCCTTATCTTCACCACCACACCACCTCCTTCACCCAATCACCTTTCTAACCCTAACCCTCTTCATCCAGCCACCACCCCCCTTTTCCTTTCTAATATCAAATCCTACTACCATCTCATTTCTTTTATCACTACTATCACCACCACCACCACTATACCTCCATCATCATCTTCTTCACATGCAGCAACAACAACAACAACAACAACAACAACAATAGAAAAAGCAGAGAAAAACGGTTCTTCCTCACTGAACAACGTCGACGACGATGATGGCAGTGACACCCACCGGCACTGTCGCCCTCTCCTCCTTCTCCGATCTCTTGTGCGCTCTCTTCCTTCCAGACCAGCGACAACGACAGCGACGGACTCAATCAATGGCGGCGACAGATGAGACGGAGCCGGCAACAGCAAAGCGCGACGGCGGTGACAGCTCCCCCTTCCTTGGTTCTGGCTCGCATATCCTCTTTGGGCTCCCTCAACAATGGCGACGATGATGCGATAGCGGCAGCGAGTTCCCACATTGCCAGTGCGGTCTCGCTCCCCCTCCTCTTCTCTTCTTCTTTCTCAGGTGGCAGTGTGTGTGTAATGTCTCCGTGTGTGAGTTTTGGAGGGAAAGGGGGTGGTGGCTGGGTGAGGTAAGAGAGAGTGTGGGGGCAAAGAATTTGAAGATGGTTCTGTTGTTGTTGATGATGGTGAAGCCCTTTTTCTGGGTTAAGAATTCGAAGAAGCAGAAGAGAAAGAGAAAAGCAAAATACATAAGGAAAGCGAGAGAAAGAGAAAGAGAAAGGAGTTGGCAGAGTTGACGGATTATGGCGGCGACGACGAGCTCAGAAAATGGAAGGAAAGAGAAAGAGGATGGGTTAGTGGTGGTGATGGCAGTGGTGGGGAAAAGATGAAAACATTGAGAAAGAAAGAGGAGAGGGGGAGGGGAGAAGATGATAGTGGTAGTGGTGGAGAGAAGGGTAATTTAGGAATTTTATTTAATTTTTTAGGGTTTGGATAATTTTGCTTGTAAAAACCATTTTTTATGGGTACAAATGGTAATTTTCTTTTTTTTATGGGTAGATATGTCAGCATTTTCAACTTTTGTGGGTACAAATGGTAGTTTACTCCTCGCTAATGGAAACTCAACTTACAAAGGGGAGGGGGCATAGGACTCGGAAATCCGTTGTCTTTAGCGATTTATTTTCATCACATCATTTGTTTAGGTCGCTTTCAAAATTTTTCCATTTCATAAGTTATCTATTCATCAATAATGCACAAAATCTTTTTATCTTATGGTGATGATGTTTAAACTTTTGGTTTAGAATTGGTTATCACTAATTGTTCCGGTATGGAAGTAGACTCCGAGGTATAGCACGTTCTGGTGATACGTAGACTGGCTTTCCTTGGAGTAATGAGGGCGGAACGTCGTCTTCTTCTGGAAAGGCGGCGTTGGGTACCTGAAAATGGACTCCAACGCTCAAGTAAGTATGAGTGTGAGAGAGTTCAGGAGAAAACTAGAGTGAATTGCATACCTACAACTTGAGTGAACAATTCGTATATAATGGGGTTTGTTGAGGGTGGTTATGCGCATATATCGGACTGGATGGGGCCTTCGCCCGTTGTATGCATCATTTTCGGAATTGAGGAGAGATTTGGGGAGAGTTCATGCGTTGGTTCAGTTCCGAGTTTGTTGCTTTTTGTTTTGCTTTACCCTAACGGATCATAGCCCCCAAGGTTGACCTGTTTCTTGATTCATGAACAGGTTAAGCTTCTACTCGTGGGTTATAACTCGGAACTGAAGTTCGCGGTGGTTTTTAGTTTAGGTTTTTTGTGCCGAGTTATAACTCGGAGCCCCTAAGCTTAACTTGTTCATTGAAATTTTGGGGGGTGTAATGAGTTTTATTTTAAATTTTCGCCGGGAGTACTATTGGAGAGAGAATTTTGGGAAAGAGAAACTGCATTTAATGCGTGTTGGGAAATGAAATAATTGTGGAGATCATGTCGTTGATTAATTGTTATCATTTGCACGTTGGACGGCTGGGGTTCGTTCTGGGAGATATAACGCTTGTTGAGAGGGTAGTGGGCTGTTTGGTTTTGGATTGTTGGTGTACCCGGTGCCTTTGGGGTTTTGTTTTTCTGTCTCCTTTGTTTGCGAAAGATGAGTAAAGGTTAGTTTGCTCTTCCCTTGTTTGTCTTCGTCTTTTTTCTTTTCTTCTTCTCTGTGTATTGTTGTTGAAAAATGGAGAAAGGGAAAAAAGTAGAAGTTGGGGCGGTTGTAAAGACAGAGGTTAAACTTGTTGAGGATGTGTGGGTTTGGGACCCGGTGAATCCTTTTGCTTGGGTTGCTGATTCTGTGAAGGAGTATGTTTCTGTGTTTGATGATGATCGTAGTATTGCACAGTTGGGTTCTGCTTCTTGCTGGGTTAGGGAGGGTAGTGATGTGAAGCTTAAGTTTCTTCTGTGTGCTACTGATGAACGTGTTTTTCATCGTGGGGAGGGGTTTGAATTCTTTTTTATTTATAGCTGTATATTTGTAGACTTGGGTGTTAGGTTTCCATTCTCTGAGTTCGAATGTGGTGTGTTGGTGCAATTGAACTGTGCGCCATCACAGTTGCATCCTAACTCATGGGCATTTGTTAGGGCATTTTAAATTCTGATGGGTTGCTTGGAGGTTGAGCCTTCACTAGAATTTTTCTTTGCGTTGTTTCAATGTAAGGGGGTTAGGAGGGGCTGTTGGTTGAATCTTGCGAGTGTCCCTGGCCGAGCTATATTTAGTTTGTATAGGTCTTCGTATAAGGGATTTAAATCCATGTTTTTGAAGGTAGGCATTGTTGAAGGGGAGTATCCTTGGTTTGTTGACGAGTGTTTCTTGGAGAGATTTCCTTTGTTCTGGGTTCCTAGGCCTAGGCAGATACCTGGTATGGACGGAATGGAGTATAAGAATGAGATGCTTGTGGAGTTTTTAGTTAATCATATTTCTTCTTCGAGTTTGCTGTCCGTCGTTGAGCTCCTTGAGTTAGAAGGTGATAGGGATGCTCTTGATGAATATATAGGTAATTGTTTTTTATTGTTGTATGTATATGTTCTGTGTTTGTAAATGTTGATGTATTTTTGTTATGTTTGTAGTTGAGAAGGCACCAAAAGTGACTTTGTCCAGTCTGCGTGCTTTTTTTCGGACTAAGGACGTCGAGAAGCAAGGCTCGACTAGTCAGGTTATGGCGGAGAAGGGTGCTGAGGTCAATCAGCCATCCCCCAAGAAGGTTAACTTTAAGAGGAAGAGAGGGCAGGTAAAGAAAAAAAATGTGGTCGAAGAAGAAATAGAGGGTGAGGTTAACCTCGATCAAGTGACGAAGTTTACAGAGAATCAGAAGGTATTGCATAGTTATAGGGGTAATGATGATTTGACATCCTTGTGGAGCAAGCATTTTCCTTTCACTGTGATGGCTGACGAGCATGTTCAGAACCCTTTTGATGTTAAGCTCATTCACGAAGTTGGCGAGGTTGGAGTGGCCCAGTATTTATAGGTATATTGTATGGCTTTGCTTCTTGTGTTGTATTGTTTTGCTGGTGTTTACTTTTGCGCTTTTCTTCAGGTTATTGGGGCTCGCTTAATGTGTGTTGGTTGTACCAAGGAATTGAAGCCCTCCAGGGTTGTATTTGACAAAGCTGCAATGGATCAACTTATGCGTGAGAATGTGGAAAAGAGTGGTAAGCTTCGTGATGCATTGGATTTGGTGAACCAACTGGGGGAGAAACTAAAAGAGGCTGAGGCATCGTTGAAGAAATCTGGTGAGGAAAAGGCCTCTCTTGAAGCTAGGATTATTGTGCTTGGAGTTGAAAAGAAACAAGCTAAAGATGAGAAGGAAAATCATGGCCTCAAAATGTTTGCAGCTGGGTTTGATAGGACCGTTGAGCAGGCGAAGTTCCTGGTGCCAGATGGCGATCTGTCAAGGATGGATTCTTGTAAAGTTATCGTTGGTGGTGAATTGGTTGAGGATGATGACGATGTTGAGGGTCAGGGCGAGAATCCGGATTCCTAGTTATTTGAAAAACTTTGATTTACGTATGTTAGTTTTTTGTACTAGTTATGTTTTGTTTGTGGTGCCTTTTGAAGGCCGATGTTAGTACTTTTTGTGAATACGCGATTGAGACTGTTTCCCTGAGTAGGGGTTTGTTTATTTGCTCGTTTAATATATTTGAACAAGTGTTTGTTATCATTTTGTATTAGTTGGTTGTATTGGGTTTGGATAGATTGTGTTTGCTGATTGATGGGTTGAGTTATAGGCTTGTGAGAGTGTTGAGTTGGTATACTCACTTTCATTTTTTGATATTTGATAAGTCTGCTTGGGTACCCAATAGGTGGTATTTTTCTATTTTGTTGGAAATTTGATGAAGTAGTGCAATAGAGATAGATTTATAGTTCATAGTATTATTTTGTTGGAAAGTGCGGGGTGGTGTGCCTCATTAAAACCTCTCCAGCAAAACCCTCCTTAGGAAAAAATCTGGTAGTAGGAAAAAGAGTGCATCACCGTATCCGACTTATACATTAGCTAAAATATAACTTTAAAGATGATATGTTCCATGTGTTTGGTAGGATAGCTCCATCGAGCTTTTGTATTTTGTAAGCCCCCTTGCCGACGACTTTGTATACTTTGAATGGTCCTTCCCAATTTGCACTTAGTTTTCCATGTCCTTACGGCTTTCGTATGTCTTCGACCTTTCTGAGTACGAGGTCGCCTTCCGAGAATGTCCTCGGTTTGATCTTCTTATTGTATTTTCGGGCTATAGCTCGTTTTGTTGCTAGTTGCTGGAGCGTTGATCTGTCGTGATCTTCCTCCATGAGGTCGAGCTCGTCCTTCCTTCTTTCTATGTTGTTGCTTTCGTTTGTACTTGTGGTTCTGTTACTTTGTAGGGATACTTCAATTGGTATCATAGCATTGCTCACGTACACCAGTCTGAAGGGTGTTTCTCTTGTTGATGATTGTTCGGTGGTGTTGTAGCTCCAAATTACTTCAGGGATGAGCTCAGCCCACTCTCCTTTTGAGTCTTCCAATTTTTTCTTAAGGCCCTGCAAAATTATCTTATTGGCGGCCTCTGCTAGGCCGTTAGTTTGTGGATGTTTAACTGAGGAGAATTGTTGGATTATTTTGAAATTTTGTAAAAAGTTTGTGAATCGTTGATCTATAAATTGTCTGCCGTTATCAGTGATAATGAATTGAGGGATACCAAAATGGCATAGTATGTTTTTCCATACAAAAGAGATCATTTTTTTAGAAGTGATTTTTGCCAATGGTATAGCCTCTATCCATTTGATAAAGTAATCTATAGCAACGATTAAGAACTTAACCTGGCCTGGAGCGGGAGGAAATGGTCCGAGAATGTCTAGCCCCCATTTGTTGAACGGCCAGCATACCTCGGATGTGTGTAACTGCTTGGCTGGGTTGTGGATGATTGGCGCGTGACGTTGACATTGATCGCAGTGGCTGACTTTGTGTATGCAATCTTGCTTTATTGTCGGCCAATAATAACCAGCTCGGAGGATTTTGGTGGCTAAGCTTCGGCCGCCAATGTGTGTCTCGCAGACTCCTTCGTGGACCTCATCCATGGCTAGGTTTGCTTCGGTTGTGTTTAGGCATCGAAGGAGGGGTCTTGTAAATCCTCTCTTGTATAGCTCGGCTCCAAGTATGGTGTAGAAGCTTGCTCGTCTTTTGAATTTCTTTGGATCTTGGGTGTTGTTTGGAACCCGTCCTGTTTTTAGATAGTTTATGAGTGGTGTTCTCCAGTCATCTTCCTGCGAAACACTTGCAACTGTTGTTAGCGTAACACTGGGCTCATCCAGTGTTAGTTGTGATAATATAGGAGTTTTGTTTTGACTCCTTGTGGTTGCTAATTTTGAAAGTAGATCGGCTTTGTTGTTTTGTTCCCAAGATATATGGAAAATACTAAATTTATGAAAAGTTTTTATAAGGTTACTGACCATTGTATTGTACTTTTCAAGTAGGGGGTCTTTTACCTTAAAGTTACCCGTTACCTGTTGTACCATCAAGAGGGAGTCGCATTTGACGTTTATCTGTCTTATTCCCATGGTGTGTGCTAGCTGTAGTCCTGCTATTAGGGCTTCGTACTCTGCCTGGTTGTTACTTGCAGGGAAGGCGAATTGTAGTGATTGTTTGAGTTGTATTCCCTGATCGCTTTCAAGTAGTATCCCTGCTCCGGAGCCTTTGCTGTTTGAGGCTCCATCGACGTATAGTGTCCATAGGTTATCTTTAGGAGCTTGGTCTTATGGGATGAGTTCTGCAATGAAATTGGCCAGTGCCTGTGATTTGATGGCACCTCTGGATTGGTACTGGATGTCGTATTCTGACAGTTCGATTGACCACTTGATTAGCCGTCCTGCTAGTTCGGGTTTCGTCAGTACCTATCTTAAAGGCTGTTCTGTTTTGACTATGATGGTATGACTTTGGAAATCGTGCCGCAGACGTCTGGCCGTCATGACAAGAGCTAGAGCTAACTTCTCTAACTTTAGGTAGTGGATCTCGGTGCCTTGAAGTGATTTGCTGACGAAGTATACAGGGTATTGTTGCTTTTGTGTCTCTGTTACTAATACAGAACTGATAGCATGATTAGTGATGAATAAGTATAAATGTAATGGTTTACCTGTTTCTGGTGTCTGGAGGATCGGAGGAGTTGTAAGTATAGCTTTGAGTTCCGAGAAAGCTGCTTCACATTCTTCGGACCAATGGAACTTTTCTTGTTTTCTCAAGTTTATGAAAAAGTGATGCGATCGTTGCGCTATACAAGGTATGAATCTTGCCAATGTTGCAAGTCGGCCGGTTAGTTGTTGCACCTCATTGACTGTCCTCGGGCTGCGCATATTAAGGATGGCTTGGCATTTTTCGGGGTTTGCCTCGATTCCTCGGCATGTGAGCATAAAGCCGAGGAATTTTCCGCTTTGTACTCCAAAGGCGCATTTCTCCGGGTTGAGCTTCATATTGTATCTTCGGAATTGTTGGAATATCTCTGTTAAGTCCTCGGCATGGTTTGCTGTATGCGTTGATTTTGCCACCATATCATCGACATAGATTTTTATGTTTCGTCCGATTTGTTCTGAGAAGATTTTGTCCATGAGGCGTTGGTAGGTGGCACCTGCATTTTTAAGTCCAAATGGCATAACCTTATAACAGAAATTACCATTGTCAGTGATAAAGGCAGTCTTATCTTGATCGGCCTCATTCATTAGGATTTGGTTGTAACCAGAGTAGGCGTCCATGAAACTTAGGCATTGGAAACCAGAGGAGTTATCAACAAGTTTGTCGATGCATGGGAGGGGGTATGCGTCCTTTGGGCAGACCTTGTTAAGGTCTGTATAGTCCACGCACATCCTCCACTTACCGTTGTTCTTCTTTACCATCACTACGTTGGCTAACCATGTGGAGTATCGGAGTTCCTTAATGAATCCAACTGTTAGCAATTTCTGGGTTTCTTCCAAAGAGGCTAGTCTTTTGTCGGTGCCGAGGTGTCTTTTCTTTTGAGCTATAGGGCGGATTGACGGGTTGATTGCCAGTTTTTGGCAGATGATGTTTGGATCTATTCCTGGCATATCTGCTGGTGTCCAGGAAAACAGATCGACATTTTGCCTTAAGAGTTCCATCATTTGCTCTCTTTCTGCACCTTTTAGGGTATTTCCGAGGTATGTGTATTTGTCTTCGTTATTCGTCAAATGCACCTTAGTGAGGTCGTCAAGTGGCATTGGTCGCTCTTGGTGGTTTGTCCTTGGATCTAGGTCTGCCAGAGGAGGTAGTTGGGCCGAGTTATACACTGCCTGGACATACTGTTGGTCAGGATGCTTCGATTGTTCGCTCTTTAGGCTGGCGTTATAGCACTGTCTGGGTTCCTTTTGGTCTCCGTGGATTGTCACCAGTTTGTTATCCTGCGAGAGAAACTTGACACACAAATGAATGATATTCCTGGTTTGTCCTTGCTGGTTTGCTGAGGTATAGTTGATTCTGTCATAGTCATCATAGCTCGGTATGACCTTTTTCTGGCCGAGTTCGTACACCCTCCACCTGCAAAACCACCAGAAATGCAGTTTATTATTCTGCGGGGTGGATTGTTATCATTGTCTACCTTTCTTCCCTTGTCTCGGGAACTGTCAATTGTTTTTTGCTGGTGGCCGAGGTCTTCAGCATTTTTTCTTCGCCCGCGGGTGTCTATATATTTGTCTAGCAGTCCCTCTCGCGCCAGTTTTTCGAGGACGTCCTTTGCTATTCCACAGTCGTCTATGGTATGGCTGTACTTTTGGTGAAAAGTACAATATTTGGATCTGTCTACGTGTCTCTGGTCCTGGTAAGTACTGGCTCTGTTTGGTGGTTTGATGAGCTTGGAATGCAATATATCTTTCACGATGTCTTCCCTTTTTTTGTTAAAGTGAGTGTACGTGTCGAACTTAGGGGTTAGTCTGAACGGTCTCTGGTCTGTCTTACTGGTTGTGTGTCTACTTCGTCTTTCCTCTTCCGTGTTCGGGGTGGACTTTTCTGCTCTCCGCAGTGCTCGAAACTCCTCTACTTCGATTTGAGTTGTTGCTTTTTCTCGGAACTCGGCCAGGGTCTTGGGCTTTGCTATCACAATGGATTCTTGGAACTTCCCTGGTTGGAGTCCACTTTTCAGGGCGTGGAGATGAACTTCGAGATTCAGGTTAGGTATCTCATTGGTTGCTTCTGCAAACCTGGTCATGTAGTCCTTTAGGCTTTCATTTGGTCCTTGTTTAATGGTGCTCAGATAATCTGAGTTGTGGACATAGATTTTTGAGGCAGCGAAGTGATTGACGAACTGGTCGGCCAACTCGTCAAAATTTGAGATGGAACCTTCGGGTAAGTTGGAGAACCAGATGAGTGAGGCCCCGTCTAAGAAGGTTGGAAATGTTCGGCATAGGATGGGATCAGACTCTTTATTCATGAACATCATGGTGTAGAATTTAGTGACATGGACGTTTGGGTCTCCTATTCCTTGGTAGGGTTTTAGGGTTGAAGGTAGGGTGAGGTTTTCGGGCATTTTGAAGTTCATAACTTGTTTCGTGAAGGGGTTGGTTCTTTTGACGATTGTCTTTGTTGTTTTGGGGATGGTTTGCTTGGTTTCTGAAGCATGATCATCATTGTCCTCTTTTTGTTTGGCGCTTTTGTGTTCACCCTTGGTGTGATCGTGCTCCATCTGTCACAGAAGCTCGGCCATCCTTTGGTTCTCGGCTCTGAGGGCCTCATTGATTGCTAACATCTCCGATTGGTTGATGTCGGAGGGAGCGTGGCTTTGTTCGTCCGCCATTTTTTGTGTCCTACAAAAAAGAGGAGATAAAAAATATACAAAGTAAAGAAAAGTGGGGTTAGAGAATCTTCGGCCCCACGGTGAGCACCAAATGTTCCGGTATGGAAGTAGACTCCGAGGTATAGCACGTTCTGGTGATACGTAGACTGGCTTTCCTTGGAGTAATGAGGGCGGAACGTCGTCTTCTTCTGGAAAGGCGGTGTTGGGTACCTGAAAAGGGACTCCAATGCTCAAGTAAGTATGAGTGTGAGAGAGTTCAAGAGAAAACTAGAGTGAATTGCGTACCTACAACTTGAGTGAACAATTCGTATATAATGGAGTTTGTTGAGGGTGGTTATACGCATATATCGGACTGGATGGGGCCTTCGCCCGTTGTATGCCTCATTTTCGAAATTGAGGAGAGATTTAGGGAGAGTTCATACGTTGGTTCAGTTTCGAGTTTGTTACTTTTTGTTTTGCTTTACCCTAACGGATCACTAATAATACAAGTTTTTACGTAAGACAATTTTGAATTTGAAGTGTACTTTTTTTGTCATAAAAAATTTAATACCATACTATTCTTTTAATAAAATTATTTATCTCAAGATTTAAGATGTTGGTAAAATAATTAATGGTTAGAACTAACAACCTTAGCTAGCTAGCTACCTATATATATTCCCTAATCAATCTGAATTCATGATGAATAAAATGAACAATTGGGATCATTCCACTTCCATATTTAATTTTCATTCATGTCTCATTAATTTAAATATTAAAAATTATAAAAATACTAAATTAATAATAAAATAAAAACTTAAATAGATACATATCCAATTTTTATTAGTGATAGTGGAACATGAATAAGAGTGTGACAGCGATAATGACAATCTCAACCCAAGCAATGAGCACTTAACAAAAATAAAAAAATTTCTAGGACGTTGATACTTGATATATTGTCCTGGATGTGAGGCTAGTTTTTTCAATCTAAATATAGGCATTCTCTAGTCAAAGACTCAAAGCTAAGAACAATAGTGACTGCATAAGAATGTGTTTGTAGGTCATTGATTAAAAATGAGTATGAATGTATATTAAGCTTTATACAGCATCTTTAATGTTTGATTTTAATTGAAGGTACCAGATCTTAGAGGGTGAAGATTGAAGAAGAAAGGAGACTGAAGATTGAGAAAGAGAACAGAGAAAAATGAACTTTATTGATTACTCAGCAGAATGAATGAAAAAATCAATTCAGTACAATAACATGCGTCTACTTATAGAGAGTGATGGGAGCTTTTGAAAAATTGCCTAAGGGTGTAGAAAGGTGTGACTTGTGCTAAAGGTGTGACTAGTGCTAAAAGTGTGACTTGTGCCAAAGGTGTGACTTGTACCAAAGGTGTGACTTGTGTTGACTCATAATAGAACTACCTATAACACTCTCATCATAACACCTATCATCATCTCTACTTGTCTTTATTCTGTTTTGTTGACAGCTATACACGTATCATCATCTCCAGCAAACTTCATTCTACTCTGTTGAGGATGAACAATTCTGACTTCCAGCAATAAGTTGCTGATCATGAACTATGAGCTTGGCACGGAAATGGAGAAAGCTCTCTGATGGTATTGCCTTTGTAAGAATGTCAGCTAGCTGCACTGACCCTGGAATATGGCTGACTTGAATCTCTTTATTGTTGACATGATCCCTAACAAAGTGCAGATCAATCTCGAAGTGCTTGGACTTGGAGTGGAGGATAGGATTGGCAGCAAGCAAAACTGCGCTGAGATTGTCACAATACAACATTGGTGCTTCGGGTGATGGATACAGCAATTCACTCATCATGGTTTTTACCCAAATTAACTCTGCTACTGCATCTGCCATACTTCGATATTCAGCCTCAGTACTTGATCTAGCTACTGCCGACTGCTTCTTTGATGCCCAAGAGATCAAATTTGAGCCAAGAAAGACACAATGACCACTGGTAGACTTCCTATCATCTGGATCCCCAACCCAGTCTGAGTCACTATAAGCAGTTACGCCCATAGAGGAATCCTGTTTTATATGTAAGCCGTAGCTAGCTGTGCCACTCAAGTATCTTAGTACCCGTTTAACCATTCTCCAATGACAGTCCAAAGGAGCTTGAACAAATTGAGACAGCTTGTTAACACTGTAGCAGATTTCAGGCCTTGTTATTGTGAGATACTGCAGGTTGCCAATGATCGATCTGTATAGCTTTGGATCATAGAAGCTAGACCCACCAAGAGCTGAGATCTTCACAGTGGATGGCAGAGGTGTGTGGCAGGAGGCACAGCCAACCATACCAGCTTTCTTTAATACTTCCCCAACATATTTCTGCTGAGTGAGCACTAGACCACCATCACAAGTTCTGGTTACTTGAATTCCAAGGAAGTAGTGTAGGTCTCCCATATCTTTGAGAGCAAACTTTTTGTTTAGCTTAGCTATCACATCTGTTACAAGCGCAGAAGATTCACCAGTCACAATGATATCATCTACATACACAAGCACATAAGTTTGGAGTCCATCAACAGTTTTGATAAAAACTGAGACATCAGACTTGGTAGCTGCAAAACCAATCTCCCTTAATCCACTTGCCAGCTTATGATACCACTCTCTTGGGGCTTACTTCAGCCCATAGAGAGCCTTTGTAAGCTTGCATACTAAGGAAGGATCTCCTTGTTCATACCCTGGAGGTTGCCTCATATAAACTTCCTCCATTAAATCACCATGCAAGAAGGCATTATTAACGTCTAACTGTCTAATTACCCAAGATTTGGATACAGCGATGGACAGCAACAATCTAATGGAAGTAGGCTTCACCACTGGGCTATAGGTCTCTGTGAAGTCAGATCCATATTTCTGAGCATACCCCTGAGCTACCAGCCTCGCCTTGTGCTTTTGTAAAGAGCCATCTGCATTGTATTTCAGCCTGAATACCCACCTGCTGCCTATGGCTTCTCTGTTGGGTGGAAGGCTTACTAATTCCCACGTATTGTTCCTGATTAGTGCATCATATTCTAGATTCATAGCAGCTTTCCATTCTGGAGAATTCAAAGCTTGCTTCACAGTTCTTGGCTCCACACTGGCAGAAAAGACTTTTGGCTTAAAAATTCCAGCCTTACTTCTAGTGATCATTGAGTGAGAATTAACAGCAGCAGGTAGAGGTTCAAAATCCTCTAAAATTGGTATCTCAATGTCATTGATAGGGATAGGAGTGAGAATAGAGGAAGCTGCTATTGGTAACTGAGGTATGAGGGGTGAGGTTGATGGTTGAGGAAGAGTTGAAGATGAGAAATTGGCTGAGTTGTGGTTTAAACTGGCTTGACAGGGAGAGACCTGCTGACTTGAGACTGGATGGCTGAAGCTGACTTGCTGAGACTGAGACTGCCTTGGTTCAACTATATTTGACAAAGGCCTAGGAATGAGTGGAATGGTTGGAATAGAGGGAGGTAAGGCATCTTCAGAAGCTAATACAGATTTACTAAGAACCTGCTGTGTAGCTTGCTGAAAAGGAAATTTGTCTTCAAAGAATACAACATGAGGGGTGATAATAACTTTTCCATCCTGAGTGAGACATTTGTATCCCTTGTGAGATGTGCCATACCCAATGAATGTGCAAGGTGAGGACCTGAAATCCAGCTTGTGCTTATTGTAAGATCTTTGATGAGGGAAACATAAACATCCAAAGACTCGAAGCTGGTCATAAGAAGGCGTTTTGCCAAACAATTTTTCAGTAGGAGACATGCCCTCTAACACTGGTGTTGGAAGCATATTTATGAGCTTGGCAGCAGTAGTAAAGGCTTCTCCCCAAAATCTAGTAGGCATGGATGCCCCTGCAAGTAAAGTAAGGCTCATTTCAACCACATGGCGATGCTTCCTTTCAGCAGCTCTATTCTGTTGATGAACATGAGGACATGAAAATCTGTATACAACTCCTTTTGCCTGCAACAGCTTAGATAAGCTTTTATACTCAGCAGCATTGTTACTTTGCAATATTTTTAACTTTGTATTTAATTGCAATTCAGCCATTTGTTGGAAGTGATTAAATACTGATTTTAATTGAGCTCTAGATTTAATGAGATAAAGCCATGTATACTTTGAGAATGCATCGATAAAGTTTACAAAGTACCAATGTCCATTAGTATCTGAAATGGGTGCTGGCCCCCAAATATCAGAATATACAAGCTCCAAGGGATGGTTATACACAGTTTGAGAAGAAGAGAAAGGTAAATGGTGGGATTTTCCAATACAAGCTGAGCATTTAAGTTTGGTTACAGAAGAGGGAATTTGACAAGTCTTTAATACTTGTGATACAATGCTATGGTTTGAGTGGCCTAATCTAGCATGCCAAATCAGAACATCACCCTTATTTTCTAATGCAGAAGTGTATGCTTCCGGTTTGCTTTGACCAGTTGTGAACTTATAAAGGCCTTTGTGAACAACGCCTTGAAGAACAATCTCTTGAGTGTCTTTGGTTTTTATGCAGCACCTATCATCATGAAATTCAAAGAAGACTTGATTGTCACAGCAACATTGATATACACTCATCAAATTCTTTGTTATTTTAGGCACACATAACAGTTTTCTAAGGTGTAATAATCTAGAGCTCAAATCAGATTTAATGCACAAATTACCAACAAAGGAAATTGGCAAACCTGTCCCATTGCCTACTATAACTTGCTCATCACCACAATACTCCTCCTTCTCTAATAGATTCTGCTCAGTGTGAGTCATATGATGTGTAGCTCCTGAGTCAGGATACCAATTTGGATCCTGAATTGTGGCAGGCGTTGCCAGGACATTACAGAAGTTGGCACGAGGCTGAGACACATGCTGAGGGACTTGATTGTTTCCACTGCTGTACCCTTCATTGTCATAGGACTGATTGCTTGCTTTGCTGTATCCACCATATCCTCCATTTTCATTTTCATAGTAACCGTCATAGAAGTCATCACTATACCTATACCAGCAAGTTCTAGCTGTGTGACCTATTTTATTGCACACTTGACACTGTGGTTTCTCAGCCTGATAACTTCTCATATTGTTCATCCTGCCACCTCTATTAGACTGTCCTCTGCCACCTGTAGTCTGGCCACTAAATTCACCATTTGTATATTCTTGAACTGAGGAATCTTGCAGAGATCTGCCTCCATTGAAGTAGCCTCTACCTCCTCTAAACGTGCGTCCTCCTCGTCCTCAAAATCCACCTCTAAAACCTCCTCTGCCAAATTGAGTGATATTAGCTTGCACAAATGTCTCTGGTTTCTTGAACCTTGTGAGCATGCTCTCATGAGTCAACAGTAGGGCTTCCAATTCGGCAACTGTTATGCACTGAGATCTTGCTAGCATAGAGGTGTAGACCGAAGAATACTCCTCGGTTAAACCATGCAATATTGCATTTACATGATCACTTTCAGTTATTGCTTCACCTACTGAGACTAGTGCATCAATTGTGCTCTTAATTGAAAGGACATACTCAGTTACAGATGCTCCAATTTGAAGAGTACTGAGCTTGTGTTTTAACTGCATTACCTTTGCTTTGATCTGAGATGCGAAATGATCTTCAAGCCTCTTCCAAACTTGATGCGTGTAAGTGCATCCAACCATCCGTGTGGTAAACGGTTTACTCATCGAAGCCAAGAGCCATGACTTGAGCAAAGCATATTGTCTTTTCCATTGTTGATACTGCGGATTCAACGCTACATCGGTCTCGTCTTCGGTTGCTAGGTATTGCTGAGGGATTCCTTTTCCTGTAACATGAGTTAGCATATCATTTCCTTCAATTGTTGAGAATGCCTGGTCTTTTCATTGTAGAAAATTTTTCTCATCCAACTTCATTGAGATCGGTGTTGCTACAAATCCTTGAGCTATCGTGACTCAGCTTGAATTAGCTTGAACTCTTCTGAATTTGTGATTTCGCAGAAGCTAAGCTCTGATACCATAAAGG
This sequence comes from Arachis ipaensis, assembly GCF_000816755.2. Taxonomy (NCBI): domain Eukaryota; kingdom Viridiplantae; phylum Streptophyta; class Magnoliopsida; order Fabales; family Fabaceae; genus Arachis; species Arachis ipaensis. The sequence continues at coordinate 6,174,187 of NC_029789.2, read as the reverse complement.
TACCAGATCTTAGAGGGTGAAGATTGAAGAAGAAAGGAGACTGAAGATTGAGAAAGAGAACAGAGAAAAATGAACTTAATTGATTACTCAGCAGAATGAATGAAAAAATCAATTCAGTACAATAACATGCGTCTAATTATAGAGAGTGATGGGAGCTTTTGGAAAATTGCCTAAGGGTGTGGAAAGGTGTGACTTGTGCTAAAGGTGTAACTAGTGCTAAAAGTGTGACTTGTGCCAAAGGTGTGACTTGTACTAAAGGTGTGACTTGTGTTGACTCATAATAGAACTACCTGTAACACTCTCATCATAACATTAATTATTCTTATCAGCTTGAAATCTAATTCTAATATACTAATAGTATAAAATATTTTATATAATTATTTAATTATATTTATTTTTTTAAATAATTATTTATATAATGAATATTAAGAAGTTGTTTGTTTAATAGTACAGAATCTCGCCTAAACCCCTTTAAGAGTATGAGGGAAACAAGAAACCAAATTACAAAACCAGCAAAAGAGAACAAAACAATACCACCTACACAATCCACTGCTAAGTCTTAACAACACAAGAGCAAACCACACAAAACAAGCCAACAAAGCCTAATGAGAACAAAAAGTGATCAAGGTTAAGAAGTAATTGTTTTTACAGATATAGTAATATATAATTAAATATACACACAAAATTATCAGTGTATTAAAATTAAATTTTTTTTATTTATTAAATTTAGAATTGAAAAAAATGT
>NC_029789.2:6173110-6173390 GCF_000816755.2 Arachis ipaensis | reverse complement strand
GTGACTAATAAAATAATTAATTTTTTAAACAAATATTATACTAACAATATATGGAAACTAAAATTTTAAATGATTTATATTATCATTTAATCGGCCGGAAAATTCCCATACAAAAGAAGGACGGTGGGGCCGGGGTGCATGGGGAATTGTTCCGAATTTCAAACCTTGATTACGAATACGTTGTGCGGCAGCACAAAGGAAAGAGCATTTTTAGTGGGCATTAGGCAAGAGCTTTCCCGTAATAATATTCAAAAGGAATGTAAGTTTAAATAAATTTTTA
>NC_029789.2:6170759-6172324 GCF_000816755.2 Arachis ipaensis | reverse complement strand
ACAAAAAAAATTTATATTAATATTAAATTCTCGAAATTTTTTTTTAAATAATATTTTTTTAAAAGTTTTTATAAAAATAAAAATAATTTTATATTTAAATATCTTATATAAAAAAATATTTTTATTTATCAATAATATTTAAATAAAATAAAATAAAAATATTTTTTTATTTATTACATAAAAAATATTTTTTTTTAAAAATGATTTTTTAAAAAATATATAAATTATAATTTCTTAAAAAAATATTTTTTATTTTTTAAATATTTTAACTTTTTTTATTAAAAATTTATCAATTATATTAATTATTTAAAAAATGATTTTTTAAAAAATATATAAATTATAACTTCTTAAAAAAATATTTTTTATTTTTTAAATATTTTAACTTTTATTATTAAAAATTTATCAAATACATTAAATAATTAAAAAAAATTATTAATTTAATAAAGTAAAAACAAACACTAAATATATTTTATAATTTTCACTTTTCACTGCTGCATTGAACTACTGCTAGCTAGCTAGCTAGGTTTACTTCATAAATAATTGTTTCTTTCGAACGACCCACTTAAACCTTGATTTTTTAAAAAATATATAAATTATAACTTCTTAAAAAAATATTTTTTATTTTTTAAATATTTTAACTTTTATTATTAAAAATTTATCAAATACATTAAATAATTAAAAAAAATTATTAATTTAATAAAGTAAAAACAAACACTAAATATATTTTATAATTTTCACTTTTCACTGCTGCATTGAACTACTGCTAGCTAGCTAGCTAGGTTTACTTCATAAATAATTGTTTCTTTCGAACGACCCACTTAAACCTCTCGGAACGCCAGAAAGCTATATATGCATGTTATTAGCTGTCTTTCACTCTCATAACGATGATAAATAAAAGCATTCCCAAAAAAAAAATAATCATAATTATATAAATTTTAAAAGTTATCTCTGTTTGTTAAATTTTAATAATCAATAGAAAAGAATAAAGGCAGATATCTACAAAGACAAATTATTAGGATATAAGTTTTTATTATTCTCAAATAAGAGCAAAACAAATTTTATATAGACCATTAAAAAGAAAAATAAAATCGAATAGAACAAAAATTCGCTCTTACTTATTTCATTGCCACATTTACCTTTACTACTAATTACCAGCTCTTCGTCATAAAAATTATTATATGTTGTATAATTATCTTCTATATATTTTCTTCATATAAATACAGTCGACTTATTGTAATTAGAAATAAAATCAGATAGAATTTTTTTTGTTGTATATCAAATAACGCATTTTTAACCAATTTATTCATTTTAAATTTGAGTTAAGCAAATCATCAAACAAGAAAAGTTATAGACTGAGATAACACTTTTTTTTATACAAATATGTACATGTACTAAAATATTTTTAACGATCATTTATTTTATTTTGAACAACAATAAAATAGTCGCTAATATATTTACTGATAGTTAAATATTAATTTATCTTATATTTTACTGTGAAAAAATTTTAGTGACAATTATATAATTATTAATGAAAATATTTTTAATAGCCACAAAAACATTTTATA
>NC_029789.2:6168271-6169315 GCF_000816755.2 Arachis ipaensis | reverse complement strand
AAGCACGCTAAGCACGAAAAATGAAACTAATATTTATAAAAATACATATTTATTTCAACGATAATTAATGAATTAAAATATGTTTTAGATTGATTTTTTTTCGATTATTAGTAAAATTTTCGACCCAAAAAGAGAAAAAAAGGTTAATATTCCGTGCTTACAAGGCAACAAACAAAAATTCACATCAACTCAAATAGAAAAACAAAACAAAGCACAAACGCTAAAAAGATTCATAATACCCTAACTAGTCGCAATACTTAGGCAATAACACTTAACAAATACAACAAACGAATAATCTAATATCACCTTAAAAAAAAAAATTACTTTAAAAGATCTCTCCTCTTTTCATGTGAGTAAAGTCTTTAATTGATGTCACCTTTACGACTTCGATTTGCCATTCTTTTCTTTCTTGATCTTGTTCTGATAGATATGAGAGAGTATATACTAATTCATCATCGTCCATTTTATAAATTACAATAACTTGTGTCACTTTATTTTAAATCCGTCATTAGTTTGGACCATCAACTAAGTCTAATTGAATTATTTTTGTATCATTTTATTTGTATACATGTCATCTTCTATAATTTCTAAATTCTATATCTTACATATTTTAAAAAAATTACCTTTATCATTTTTCATAATTTTTTTCTGAGACAGAATTATTAGCATATTATCAGTTATGTCTACCTCATTAGTTTTGTTGTTTTCCTTTCTCCTTTTTATATCATTGTCTTTCTTCTTTCACTTTAGATCAGACAATTCGGTATCTCTACTTTATTGTTTATAGATCTTTCATAATCAAAACCGTTCACTCCTTTTTTAAATTTTACTCTCACACTGATGACATTGTCAAATTAGTTCAATTTGACTAAAATTTGAGTATATGTACTACAACGGTGTTTTTAAATTGGTGGCCAAAATTTTTTGAGAGAAGAGATTAGAATCGATTCTATAATTCACAAAAAAGACTGGCAGGTTAAAAATTTAAAATCGTCATAATTAAAAAGTCCGCCTAATTCATATTACTCAACCCACAAATTTTGG
>NC_029789.2:6166885-6168244 GCF_000816755.2 Arachis ipaensis | reverse complement strand
CTGCCATTAAATGAAAAGGAAGAAAAATTTAAAATTATATCACTAAATAGAACGAAAGGGACCAACCCGTCAAATACCAAACTTTATTTTGATGAGGAGGGAGGGGATACCCCCTATCTCTCCTCTCTCATTAATAATTTCTCTTCTTGTTTATAACTTTAGTGCCTATACTCATTAGATGAATTGAGGTATCACTTTTTTCAATTTTTTCACCTTGTAATAAAATTTACACGAGCAAATTAAACAAACTAATAATCAACTTCCATGTGATAGATGTCATGAAGAAATAATGAAGACCGCCTATCAACTCCATTTTGTGGGCCTCACAATTAGGAACTATTTTTTATATAATTCTTTTGACCCGAATCCACCTACTTCAGAATCTTTGTTATGATATCGAATTCATACGCAAAAACATATTTAATAATATGCGGAAGAAAATCGATCATTTGATTTTTATCACGTTCCCTATGATTTTTTCATCATGTTTTCCTATCCCACAATCATAACGTTTAATATATTGAGACGACGAACAAAATGAAAGGAATAGTATTACTCAAGGAGAAAACAATAACCATCAACCAAGCATTTCTATTAGGACATTAATTAGCATGCACCTTATCAGATTGCCAACGTTGTTATTATTATTATTATTATTATTATTATTATTATTATTATTTCTATTAGGACATTAATTAGCATGCACCTTATCAGATTGCCAACGTTGTTATTATTATTATTATTATTATTATTATTATTATTATTATTTCTATTAGGACATTAATTAGCATGCACCTTATCAGATTGCCAACGTTGTTATTATTATTATTATTATTATTATTATTATTATTATTATTTCTATTAGGACATTAATTAGCATGCACCTTATCAGATTGCCAACGTTATTATTATTATTATTATTATTATTATTATTATTATTATTATTATTTAGCCTATGATGCTTATTAAATTTCAACTCCCTAAGAATTTGTTAATCAACGCCAGCCACAAGACCCACAGAACTAGTTAGGATTTTATTGAGCTCAAAATATGGAGAGGGAGGAGGGAAGAAGTTTTCTCATCTTGCCTTGCTACTTAAGAAAGGTCAATTAATTAAAGAAGGGCTCAAACTTGTTCAAATTCTTGTTCTTTCATAAATTATAATAATACATATGTGTTTTTGTTATAAGAAATCATTTTTCAATATATATAATTTAATTTTCATCCAATAACAAAAATAACTAATTTTCATATTCACTATTAAAAAAAATATCAAAATTCATAAGTTTAATTAAATAACTATATAAAATTATTTATTTAGTTAATGCACCAAATTTAATATATATATTATTAAAAAAA
>NC_029789.2:6166300-6166854 GCF_000816755.2 Arachis ipaensis | reverse complement strand
CCTTCTTTCATTTTTTGTTGCCCATTATTTTTGGAGTAAATACCCACCCGACTCTTGATAATTATTTCGAAAGAACAACGAGACCTAAAAAAAATACCTAATCTAATCACTGATTTTTTTTTGGACTAATTAGTCTCTATTAAAAAAAAAATTAACTTTTTCTGGTATAGAAACTTTGTTGTTCTTTTGAAGTAATTGTCAAAGACCAAATTAATTTTTTTTTTGTCAAAGACCTCGTTGTCTTTTGAAGTAATTGTTCGGAGCTGTTTAAAGTTTTTTTTCCTTATTTCTTTTAGTTCTCTTTTTAACTTTTTACATAGTAGCAGAAATAGGTCAAATTAGATCAAATTTCATCTTTAAATTGACTTGTCGTATAATTAATTGATTTGATCTATAATTCTTTTATAAATTTTTCTTCAAGTATCAAACATATTCTATTATTGAACTTGGTCTGATCTAAAATTTGTTAAAAAATTTGATAACAAAAATAAAAAATTTTAAAAATACTATTTAAAAAAAATATTTTTTAATAAAAAATTATTTATATCTAATAT
>NC_029789.2:6165891-6166275 GCF_000816755.2 Arachis ipaensis | reverse complement strand
TAGCATTAAATCAATTCTCAATTGATTTAATGATTAGTTTATTAGTCTGCTTAAAAATGTGTTGGGAGTTTGAATCTTGTATTGTGCATGCAATCTATTGACCAGCAACAAATCTTTAAATAAAATTCAAATTTGCGACGAATCAATCTTTATTTTATCAAGTTAAACGATATTATGAAAAGAAATAGATAGTATTAATATATATATAGGCTATTATCTTTTTCAATTCTTTGTTTAACTTTCCCAAATCAGTTCTTAAAGCTATGCTATTTCTTAATTTTTTGTTAGTTAATTCCTCATTTCTTTTTAAGCCTAAAATTGAGAAACAGCAAGGCTTTACGAACTAATTTGGAGAACTAAAAAAAAAATTGAAAGAAATAATGG
>NC_029789.2:6160597-6165404 GCF_000816755.2 Arachis ipaensis | reverse complement strand
TAGGTTGCAATATTAAGTCTTCATGAACTCTGTGGGTCACCACTGGCCCACTTTAAATTGCTGTCGGTATGGTGTTTGTTCTCGGCGCCACTTTATGCCCCTCTTCTCAAGCTATGTTATGACTTTGTTTGCGTTTATCAAACTTAACCACCACTCCATTCTAAGTTTCTAATTAACCAATAACAACCTAAACTATACGTACATATATAATGCTTCACAATTCATGTTACCGAAAAAACTACAATCCAAGTAAAAACATGACTCGCCATTTTCTTATGTATCAGATAAACTTGAAAATCCCACGCGAGAGTCCTACCCGGTGGATTCCACTGTCCCAAATAACTCTAATATTCAGTGATGGTCACGTGAAGTGGATGGGCGGTGGGCTAAGCGCGTACACTTCACACATCCATTCAAAAGTTTTTGTCCCCCTCAAATTTATTATTCAATGTTCATAAGATATTATTTATACATTCTAGTATAACTATGTTGTAGTGTTATTCCAATGAGTTACAACTTAAATTAATTATAAATACAGTATACATTGACATCTATAATAAGACTAAGCATTTAATAATTTCTCATCAATCTGGTTATTGGATGAGAGATGATGTTTAGTCAAAAGTGTTGTTTGCAAATTGAAACAAAGGTGGCCCAGTGTTTGTCTATTGGATTTTTCATGTATAAATATACCATGCTTCTCACTACTTCACCCACCAATTCATCTTCGATGTTTCAATCTACATATCAACTAAGATCTGCACTCTATCTATCTCTCTCTCATTACTCCCTATAGTCCCACTCAAATATTCCTTCTCCATCTCTTGCTTGCTCCTAAAAGCTATATATTGACGAGAAATTCTATTTTTGAGCCTTATCTATATACATTCCCTTGTACACTTTTTAGTTTATATAATCTAAGAATACCCCCTCTTCACTCATTATTTCCCAACCTCCCTGAAAAAAAAAAAGAAAAAGAAAAATGAGGCTATTGTCTAGAAAAGCAACATGCAACACTCACGGCCAAGATTCTTCATACTTCCTAGGATGGGAAGAATATGAAAAGAATCCCTATGATAAGGTTAAGAACCCTAATGGAATCATTCAAATGGGTCTTGCCGAAAATCAGGTTAGTTGCAACACTATTATTTTGGTGCAAAAAAAGCAAAAACAAAGAAGCTGCTAGCTCATCAATTATTATTTAAGGCATGGCTCACATGTAAGAAAACTTATGTTTTTCAATAATTGGCAGCTCTCTTTCGACCTCCTGGAGTCATGGCTGGCGAAGAATCCTGACGTGTCCGGATTCAAACGCGACGGCAAATCCATATTCCGAGAGCTTGCTCTCTTTCAAGACTACCACGGTCTCCCTCTTTTCAAGAAAGCATTGGTGGATTTCATGGCCGAGATAAGAGGAAACAAGGTCACTTTTGATCCCAACCACATGGTCCTCACCGCCGGCGCCACCTCGGCAAATGAGACCCTGATGTTCTGCGTTGCCGAAGAGGGCGATGCCTTCCTCCTTCCCACCCCATATTACCCAGGGTGCGTCTTAGTTGCACTGAATACGTGCATATGTTTCTTACTTTTCAGTCTCTGATCTTATTTTGCTTGCACTTGTGCAGATTCGATAGAGACCTCAAGTGGCGAACCGGGGTTGAAATTGTCCCAATACAATGCACGAGCTCAAACAACTTCCGAATCACTGAGTCAGCTTTGGAACAAGCCTACCAAGACGCAACAAAGCGTAACCTTAGAGTCAAAGGAGTCTTGGTCACGAATCCCTCAAACCCTCTGGGAACCACTCTTTCTCGTAATGAATTCGACTTGCTCGTTGACTTCATCAAAGACAAAGAAACCATGCACTTGATAAGCGATGAGATTTACTCTGGCACCGTTTTTAGCTCTCCAAGCTTTGTTAGCGTCATGGAGATCCTTAAGGAAATGAATCCTAATGACGCTACCAAAATTTGGAACAGAGTTCACGTTGTTTATAGTCTCTCCAAGGACTTGGGTTTACCCGGTTTCCGCGTCGGTGCTATCTACTCCGAAAACGACGCCGTTGTGGCTGCGGCGACCAAGATGTCAAGCTTTGGATTGGTTTCTTCACAAACTCAGTATCTTCTGGCAGCCATGCTGAGTGACAACAAGTTTACGAAGAAATACATCTCCGAGAATCAAAAGAGGCTGAGACGGAGACAGAGAATGCTCGTAACAGGGTTGCAGAAAGCGGGAATAAAGTGCCTGAAAAGCAATGCTGGTTTGTTCTGCTGGGTTGATATGAGGCACCTTCTCTGTTCCAACACTTTTGAGGCTGAGATGGAGCTCTGGAAGAAGATTGTCTACCAAGTTGGCTTGAACATTTCTCCGGGTTCGTCGTGCCATTGCAGTGAGCCAGGGTGGTTCAGGGTGTGCTTTGCCAACATGTCTCAAGACACTTTAAACGTAGCCATGAAACGAGTCAAGAACTTCGTTACAGACTCCACAGGAGCTGAATGTGGCTCTTCTTCTGTAAGTTTCACAAAGTCATTCTCTAATTGGGTTTTTCGGCTTTCGTCTCGCGATCATCGTGCGCCTGAAGAACGATAACTATAGCTATAGCTAGCTAGCATCTTCATGTTGTTTGTGGAATCTGAACGCATGCACAATTTTTTTTTTTTTAGCTTCCCGAATATTTTTGGTGGAGTTCAAAAGACATAGTTCTTTTTTATTTTTTATTTATTTTTCTTAATGGGGGATCGATCATGATGTAGAGAAAGAAACTGAAAGCACTCTGTCCACGTGGATGTGCAGTGTGGAATGTACTTACTAATTAATTAGCTTGCTATATATATGAATGTATTTAATTATTGTTTGATTTCCATAATAATCAATTACCCTACTTATTTATGAACATGCTTCCTGATGTGATAGATATGTAAAAAGTTTGACAATTTTTCCATTACAAAACTTATCTTATTAGATAATATACAAGAAGAGATAATGGGCGCTGTGTGAACGCGCACATAAATATACAATGGCACGCACCGCCGGCGAAACACACGGTGGGCTAGGCTTGCCGACGAACCGACTTGATTATCCATTATTTTTCTCTGATCTAATGAGTATTAATAACACATTTCAAGGCGTATAAGCATTTCAACGGAACCAAAAAGTCAATAATTAGGGTTTCTAATATATTTTAAATCAGGAAGGAATTTAATTTAAAAAAAAAGTCTAAAACCAGCAACTTTTTCAAATTCTGATTAGTACGTAACTAGCAAAGAAAAGTGAGTCATTGGATAAAATCTCACACCAATCTCATACCATTAAAATCATCATTAATGGCTATTTGATAACTACAAATCACAAAAATTACTGACCCCTAACACTACTTTTTAATTTATTTTAAATGTAGTCAAATTTACTCTTATTTTTTGTTTGAGTAAACTTAAATTTTTTTTCTTTCTACTGTAATTCTAAATTTTCAAAATGCTCCATCTTACTTATTGTGTTGAGATTTTTATTTAAAAAAAAATAAAGTTTAATTTTAGTAAATTTGCATAAATTTATAGGTCTAAGTTTCACCAATCATCCTTAATTGTATTTACAAAAAAGATGACGAGCTGGAATTAATTAATTATCTCTCATCATAACTATGTAAGAAAGAGCTATATGTGGTGGAAGCCACCAATGCAAGTAATTAAGTATAGGTGAAGAAGTTGAACTTTTGGAAACCCTTTTAAAATTCGTCACCAACTACGCAAGCACAAAAGTGTGCAATGGAAGAAAATAGGAAAAGGTATAATAATAAGTAGGAAAACACTTAAACACATTGCTCTTTTCTGAACTTTCTGGGAATAATCATCACTTCACAAAAAGTTATTTTGTCTCAAACAGGTTACGCGGTGTGTAGTATGTGCTGGTTATCTCTCTACGAATCACAATCTCTATTTAAGCATCTTTTTTAATTTAGATGACTCACTTTTCCTCAAATATATTAACGGAAGCAAAACAATAACAATCTTCTCGAACTGTCACTAAATAATCGTAAATACTAAATTCTAATAAACGAACTAGTTCTTAGCTTTTTTCAATCGAAATAAAAGGAAAACTTCTATATGTTTCAAGAACAAATTAAAGTATTTGTTTTATGTCATTTATTGATTAATATGTCAATCATTTAAATTTTTTATTTTTATTTTGAGTTCAATTTTAAAATTTTTATTTCATATAAAAATATTTAATATATTTAATTAAATTATTTAATATAATACGTATTAACATCTCAATTATTTTTTTTATATAACTAGCACCTACTACAAACATATGACTGAATATAATGGGAGGATGGAGTAGTGCATTCACACATGACACTCCGCCAGCACAAATATATAAATCTATAATACTAATTATTAATACACAATTTGTTTCCCAGCTTGATCCGGTATTATAAACGTTAATCATGATTTCATACATTTTTAAATAATGCTACATTGCTACTACATATCCACTACTTGTTATTAATAATAAACAATTGTTATGAAGTTAAGGCACAAACCTAAATACATATTCATGCGTATCAAAAGTGTTAGTTGATAGGAGGATGTTGCTTTATTCAAAATTTTTTCTTTCCTTTGTTTTATACTTCAATTTTTTTTAAGGGTTATTAAACGAATGCTAAATTTTTAGGTTATAAAATTTTAATACCGTAATATAAAATTAATTCTCTTCAAATTTTAAGTTAATAAAAAGACACATAAATTATTATATTTTTAATAAAAAATATATTTATATACCTAAATAAATATGTAAAAACAACATAATG
>NC_029789.2:6146589-6160141 GCF_000816755.2 Arachis ipaensis | reverse complement strand
TATTTAGAAAAATGTACATGTGCATACATACAAATCCCATAGCACCTTTTATATATATATATATATACACATTACATATCATGATTCTAATTTCTCTTATAAAAAGTATAATAATAATTAGGGTGAGCTAAATCTATAATATATGTATACAAAATAGAAATAATATAGTTAAGAACTTAGCAAAATTTCATAAATTTTTTCATCTATCTTAAAAAGAGAAATTTGTAGGAGCGAGAATATCGTCTTCGCAAATTCTCAGTAAACGGTTCAAGAATTATCATAAGAGAATATTTAATAAAAAATTATTTTCAACCACAATGATCATCGCTCGTCTTATGAATCTTAAATAAATATATTAAATCGTAAGTAACCTATTATTTAATTTTCAAAAAATTCGGAGTCTTACACATAGCATACATCATTATGCATTTAAAATTATGCGCTTAAAACCATACTGATTGTATATTAAGTTGTTTATTTATATTCGTCGTGAAATTATCTTTTTTATAATAAGCTTAAACTTATAAGAGAAGACAATATAAATTATTACATTTTAAATATATTTTTTTAAACAAAAAGTTTTATTTTTGAATTTTGTTAAATTTTACATAGATCTTTTTTTTATTTATTTTATGCTATTTTTTTTAATTAGCTAAAAATTAAACTCTAAATTTTTCAAACACAAAATTTTAATACCACATCAAAAAATCATTTTTTCCATAAAATTAAGCTAATAAAAAAATAACATGAATAATTAATTCTCTTATAATACCAAAACAGGTTATACACATACATTGGGATTCATCAGGTTTGATTATATGTTCTAATATGTTTTAATTATATTATTCGGCCTAACCAACTCATTCAAGTGGGTTGGATTGTTGGGTACGTAAGACAAAAAGAATTTTTTAATTTAGATCCATTTCTATTATTAAAATAAAGGGTAAATTAATCAAACTCTCTTGAAGTTTGCAATAGTGCACATATGTTCTTCTTTTATAACTATAAACTCTTTTACTATCATTGTTTTTTACAGTAATTGATTTACTATCATTGATAGAAGCAAAATCTAATCCCAAAAGTTTCAAAAATAAATAGACCGGCTTGAAAAAGCTAAACCCTCTAAAGTCTAAACCACTTACCCAGTTACCCACATCCGTAGTCACATATTGGCCCTAAACTTTTCTATAGAATTTGCAATGACTCAAGGATCATTCTCAATTAAAATGTAGTGACGATTGCATCGTTTTGAATAATTTTTTAAGACGAAGTTGTTACTTATATCAGCAGAGAATTAAAAGAAGCAATAATGTATATATAGTGTGTTGAATATAATAGTAATTATCTGATGAGTTGATTTTTGAGGGAATTAACGAATTAACATATCTTAAACTGAATGTTCCACCTAATTTGCTGTGAAAGAGTTTTTAAGTATGCATTGTTTAATCACTGTATATACGACAACTCTTAACTGAAACTCCAGATTAAATTTCACTTTTCACTATTTAAATAATTATATTATATTTTAAAAACGGTTTTCTTAGCTAGAGCCACTCGATGTGAGAATCTTAGTATAAATCGTGGAATCTCCAATCTCCATATAAAAACAAATTAACCAACTACTTAACCTACCTTAAATGCTATAACTATATACAGAGATTCCTTCGCTTTGATTTTGCTGTATGTAATATCATTCCAATTAATCTTGCGATAAAGAGAAACATAGGTCAATAGCATTACGTTTGCGGTCGGTCAAAAGATACGAAGCAGGGATACTTTATTCAGTTTATGGTATTTGTGTGTTGAATACATTTTGAGTTTAATATTTATTAATATTTATTTGATAGTCTGTTTTTGTGTTTAATCATATTTTAATAAAAAAAAAATTTGAACATGTTTAGATATACATAATATTAAAAGATATACATAANNTATTAATTTATATTTTAATATTAATAAAATATCAAATTTTTTTTATAATTTATCTAAAATGTTGTATCTAAGACTGGTAATTCATACTCTATCCGCGGGTACTCAATCCATTGTGGGTAGGGTAGAGTGGTAGACTACCCGACCCGTTGTGAGTAGAATAAGGTCTGGATATGCTTGCGGGTAGGATAATATCCTATCCTATCCAATTTACACTCCATACATAACATATATTTTATAAAAATTAGGTATATAGTAAATGAGGTGATAGTTGAATCCACAACCTTTTTTTATATAATGACTTATAATAAATGAACAATCACTAAATTAGTTAGTTAATTTAATAATTTAGAACACTAATTTTTTATTTTTTATTTTATTAATATGTATGAAATTCGAAATGATTAAATTTTATATTTACTTTAAAAAAATTTGATATTTCTACATATAGAGTAGGATAGGATTTAAAACTTTAGGATACGAGTAGGCTAGAATAGAGTTTTAATAAAATTTTTAACCTACAGATAAAGTCTAAACCTTACCTTACCCTATTTATTATCCGCCCTAGTCGTATCTCATGCTTGCTTACAAAAAAAATTATGTATTTACGTGTTCTATGTCTGTATCCATATTTTATAGGGAGTGGATTCTTTCCAGTGAAAAAAATACTGGATAGTATCTAATGTTTGATTTCACCATTCATTATTCTCTCTCTTATTAATTTTTGGTCCCACTTATAAAATTAAAGGTGAGAGATCACACTTTATTCTCTCTAATAAAAAAAATTGGAAAGAATCCATTTCCATGAGTACATCTTAATTAAGCTCAATAGAACTTTCAGGATAATAACCATCCATATCCTGTCCAATGATTACACTGTCTGATTAAGTTCATCTTAGACTAATATTAAGTAATTAATTTTTTTAACTAATATTAGTTAATTTTTTGAAATTATTTTATTTATTTTAAATTATAGATTCTAAATTATAAATTATTAACTCTAAATCTCAAATTATAAACTTAAATTTTAAAGTTGTTTAATATTAACTAATTAAAAGTTTGTTCTTAATAATTTTTTATTCATTTCAATTATTCAATACTAAGCTTTAGCTAGGGAGATAGACATTGGTATATTGACACACATTATTGTGAACGAAATCATATCCATGTGCTTTCAAAGCTATTATTCTTTATTTTATTTTTTATTTCTTTAGAGCTTTTTCCTCTCGCTACATATTCGCCTCTGCTATGAGCAATCACTATCGGGGAGCTAATAACATGTGATGAAGTTCGTTACGAGCATGATTGTAAGTGGTATCATAATTATTGATAGTCTAATAAATTAAGTATATATATTCTTCCCTCGCAACTCAAAACAGAAAACATGGCAACACGGTTTTCTTTTGAACGCATAATGGATTTTGGACGGCAGCGAAACATGAGTAATATATATTACTATTATTTTATGTTGAATTGAATGTATTCGATATATCTTGAACTAAAATCAAAAGGTTTCATAACAATTATATATTCTAGTTATCTGCATTCTGCAAGGGGGCCAACCTCCTACATATATATTTTTTGTTTTTCGAAGAGAGAAAAAAAAAGTCAAAATTTATTTTGTTTAATATTCATTAATGATTGTTAGAACTAATGAATATTAAATAAAATAAATTTAGCTATTTTTAACTATTTTTTCGTATAAACATGAAAACCTAGCATTGATTTGATAAAAATGCTTTGTTTAGACATGTACATCAATACAAATTAAATTAGATGTTAATTAATTACTCCTCTACAATGTCACCACTACTTGGATAGGAAAGGTAAAAACTATATGGTGTAAATTAAGTTTTGGCTGGCAATAATATTGTTATAGATATAATTATTTTGATAATGTTTGGAAGATAATATTTAAAGTTATTTTATATAATATAATATGTATAATTTTATTTATATAATATTTATAATTATATATTTATTATATTTAAAATATACAATTATTTTAGTAATAATTAATAAATGTTAAGACAATTTTAGTCTGTTTAGGTTGATTTTTTTATTATTTTTTTAAATATTATTGATAATTATTTATGTATAATAACATGATATCAGAATTCTATATTCAAAAAATTGTATAATTCAATCCTTGATAACTCCAAAAAAAAATAGCAAATAGTTTTTACTATATATACTTGCCTTTAAAAAATACTCCAAGAAATCAAAATAACACTTTAACAACTTGTTTTCAACAGCCACGACTATAATAGAAACTATAATCTCGTAAATTATATATGGTTAATAATTAGAGGACTATGATGTAAATTGCAACTATTTCACTGACTCACTTAGCATAACAAAGTAAAATCACATTGCTGTATAAAGCGATGGAATGAAGTATATATGGGAATTTAGCCGCCCATGAATTTGAATTAAATTTCTAGGTCCAGGAGGACGTGACAATTTTGATTATTACGTGGGTATGGGTGACATGTGGGTTTCACATGTTGTGTAGCATAGGGTAGGGAACAGAGAACACCTGCACAAATCTGAATAGTGTAGAAGCCATTAGGGTTTCTTCCTTGGGTAGAAAGAAAGTTTGAATGCTTTAATTTCTTGCGGAAGGATCGGAGTAAATTAACAAGTTGCAAAGTCAAGCACTACCCTTAGTTGATGATGACAAGACAAGAAGGCCAGGGTTAAATGAACATGGCTCCTTGCATATCATAATTATTATGCCATTTCACCCCTAACCCATACACACAGAAATTCTAGTACCCTAGTTTTGGTCCCATGGGTCTGCGTGCTAGCTACGATGGATGTAGAGATTTCTCGGTGAATCATTCATCAATTAAACAATTGTCTTTATTTTCGGACCCCATGAAAATACTTGCAACTTTGTTTCTATTATCCCATGTTTTGAACGCAATATAATTAAACTGCGAAGCACCCTATCCACTAATAATATAAGTTCATCATGGAAGAATTCATATTATCACCTTATTATATATTATAGTCCAAATCGGCAATATAATTTTGAGTTCACTACTTCCCTTTAGCTTAATATAATGTTTTCCACTCTCACATATTGACTACTAATGTCACTCTCTTTTAATTGATAAGTTTGTTGTTTTCTCTAAAATATCCTTCTATTTATTTGTTACTAGAAACACTTACTAATTACATAATTATATATTTACTATAATTTATACTTCAATTTATTTGAGTTATTATCTTTTATTTTACTTAATAATTTGTTTTTAATAACAAAATCAGTAGTTTAATAATTTATTTTTCTAAAAAAAGTGTATCAGTATTTCAAGAAATGGGGTGTTTTTATTGTGAATTAAAATAAAAGATTCAGAATTTATTGTTTTTCACTGTTAGTTAGCTATTAATAAATATGAGATAATGTATATTAAATTACTAAATTAATAAAATTAGGCTAAAAAAATTAAATTAATAACTAAGTAATAACCAAAAATATTTATTATGATCCTTAGTATTTCTCTAAAAAAGTAAACAATTCTATAGCGTGTTTGGGCAAAAAATGCAGCAGGTCAATTGATCCCAAAGGAGATACGTATTGAAGAAAGCTAAAAACAAAATGGAAAAGACGTGTAAAACGTCTTTTTCTAAAGACATTTATGTGTTCTATTATTATTGGATATATTAATAAATCAGTTATTTTTTAATTTCTTAACAAATTAGAATAAAATCGATTTTTTTATAACAATAACAATAAATCTAATTGTTATCCAATCTGGTCGAATCGACCAATTTACATTAGCTATTGGATCATTTTTTTTTTAAACAAATTAGGAATATATTTGTCTTTTTATAAAAAAAATTTAGACATGATTCGATTTAGATTGTGTAAATCGATCGGATCAAATCGGGTCTAATAATTATGGTACGGACAATTAGATTTATTATTATTGCTATAATAAACCGATTTTGTTTTGATTTATTACAAAATAAATTATTAACCGATTTAATAAATATGTCCAATAATATCATGATCCATGTAAACGTCTTTAAAAAAAAACGTTTTTAGTGTCTTTATCGAAAAATACATGCATAATATCCAACACATGCATTTTGGATGTGAATTATTGCGTTTGTAAGATGACTCCAATCCAACTCAGAGAAGTAGTCCTACAGTTTTCTATGGAGTAATGTTAAATAACTATTTTTTAAATAACTATATTTTTAGATTATTATTATTATTATTATTATTATTATTATTATTATTATTATTATTATTATTATTATTATTATTATTATTATTATTATTATTATGTTTATTATTATTATTATTATTATTATTATTATTATTATTATTATTATTATTATTATTATTATTATTTAACATTTTCAACACTACGCATGCAGTTATCTACTACCAAGAACTCGTTTTTCTACATAAGACATCATCCTCTGCACCTTTTGTCCCTTAACGGACTATAGAAAAGTGGTAAGTATTATTGGTCTCATCAATTTACGTTGAATGCTAAAGTTCGATGATGTGGAACATCACAAGGCACAAGCTCACAACATTTAGTGCTCTCGTTGAATGCCACGGCACCATACTATACAAAGTAACTTATATATAGTTATATTCATAAAGCTTTACTTTGAGATACAGATTCACAGTCAATATATATATACGAATATTATATAGGAGTATATGATCAAATGTTTCAACTATTATCATTTATCAGGCACGACATACAATCTTTTATTTCCAAGTTAAAAAGGGAAAACCGTGAATCAATTGTCATGGTTGGGTGGAGTATTCTTTTTCTAGTATATTAGTATTAATGAGTAGGTAATTGCAATTCACGAAGTTTCCCTATATATAACTTGTTTGGCTGTATTCCACACATGTCATGGTGTGTGTTTCGTGTCTACACTATGACTTTAATTTGGACAATCTTTTAGGAGCTGCTTGCTATGACTTTTATAGAACAAGCTTTCTCTATGGCCCCGAAAAGGTAGTAATAATATCCCCAATATTCTGCTAAATGAGATTCCACACATGTCATATGTTTTCATCCAAGGGTGTGTTGTGGGTTATACCGACAGTACGGTTTTCCATACCCAAGGGAAATTGGACGAATTCTCCACCAGGTTTTGGTGGGTTGGATTTGTTTCATTGTTTGGGTTGAGTGGAATTTCTCTTCTAAGATGGCATTGGTCTATTGGAATAAATGAGTATTTTGGACAAAAATAATTAAAAAGCTAAAAAATTCAGATACGGAAGTGATATGATAATTTTTTGTATTTTTTAAAATTGTAGGAGGTACACAAATTAGACTGTTCGATTTGTGTAAAGTCCAATTTTTGTACTTATACAAATTAGATGGTCCAATTTTTACTTTTCTAATTAAATAGTTCTACATTTGAAAATAACACTCTAATAGTCCACATCTCAAAAAAATACCGTTATCATTTCAATATTAAAAACAAAAAAAAGTGTAATTAAAACGGGGTGGGATAACTTTATTTTCATTTTTTCAAGCACTAATTTTTATTTTCTTTAGTTTTTTTCCTCTCGCAGACTTAGAATCTTAAAGATTGGTTGTAATTCAATGTTGTTGAAAATTTTATTTTTGTTATTCTTGGTGGCACAAAATATTCTATTTGTAATTTTATTCATATCAAGGAATCTTATATTTCCACGACAAAAAAAAATCTTATATTTCACGGAGAAAAAAGTGATCAATTGGATTTATGCCTTGTGATTCATTAAAGAATTTAATTTTAATAAATTGTATGTATAAAATTANATGAATGGTTATCTAAGAAATGGTTATAACTTATAATTATACGACTATGTAAGATATTTTATAGTCTCAGTGTATCATTTTTTTTTATACAAATTAAACTCTTCATTAAATGGTAATAAATATGGCCTTATTGGTACCAAACCCTGATCCTGTATCAATATTGGACTTCGGCCCTTTTCCTTTGTGGTGTTTAGGAGGCACCTCTGTTGAAAACCCATGGATTTACGAAAAAAAAAATACACAAAACTGACGGATTTGCACCAAAAATAGAAAAAAAAAAATAAAACTCACGGCGGCTCAAAACTAAAACAAAACTCACGGCGGCTCAAAACTTGGGATGATTCTTGATGCATATAGCATATAGGTAAGCTTCCAAGACCGAAAATAAGAAGGTAAACTCCTGGAGACAAAACTCATGATAAGCCCAATCATAGCCCAAAAAAAAATGCTCAGCTCTAGGCACGATATGGTAAAGCAGGGAGGTTGGAACCAACTAACTTTGGTTTCATGTCCCGATGAAAAAAAATAACGAAACCAACTTTGGTTTCACTTAAACTGTTAAACCTGTAGCTAATGACCAAAAAAAAAAAACTGTTAAAGCTGTGGCTGAGGTATGTGATGTAATGGCAAAAGTATTTGCCTGACTAAAACCCCAAAATGGTTCTTGAGATTGGGCGAGTTATCCATACTTGTCCTTGACTTTCAAAATTTCCTAACAGCATCCCTGACATTCAGCTCCGGGACCCATAGTTGTCCTGCAACTCTTTCCGGCGCCAAGTCAGCAAACGGAGGGATGATCTGGCACCTCCAATGCCACGCTGGAGCCAGCAATGGCTAGCTGATGTGGCAAATCTGAATTTTGTACCCAATCTGGTCCCTGGTCCCATTAAAACCCTAAAAGCTAAGATCATCCTCTTCATCGCCTGAGCTTTAAACTGCTGCTGCTGATTCCTTCTCAGATCATCCTCTTCATCGCCTCCAGCTCCTTGCTTCTGCTCTATCCTTTTCAGCAGATTACCATTATAAGTTGCTGCATTCTCTGGTGAGACTCCAATTTCATTAGTATCACCTTTAGAAGGCCAACCTGTCTTTGAAATCCGGACCTCAATGTCTGTATGGCCCAGCATCTTGATGGCAGCATACACAGCATCAATTTGAGCATACAACATGTTGTCATAGTTGAGATTGGTGTTGGGATCGATGGAACCCGGATTGGGCTCGAATAGTACATAGCTCAAAGAAACCTCACTTGGGTTGTCCTTGTATGCAAAAAAAGGGTATGCATTGATGAGAAAAGGTGAATTGAATTGCGAGTGAAAAGCAAGAAGAGGTTGGATATATTGAAGCAGATCTTGCCTAAACGAACCAGACGAAGGAGGGTATGAATTGCTTAATATGTTGAAAGAATGTGCTGTTGTGACAGTAACTTGTTGGTCTAATCCAAGATTAACAAGGGCGCCATGAACACTCTGCATTGCTGGCAGGAGATTCATGATTAATTGGGTATCATTGGTGTTGAAGACTTCATTTCCAACAGTGATGCAGGTGATCTTGGTTTGTGAAAGGTAAGGTTGAAGGTGCTGCTGAATCCATGATTGAGCCTTTGAAGGGTTTGTCATATTGGCAAGGTACTCGTTTCCAAGGCCAACAACAAATTGGACATTGGAATTGGAGAATGCGAGTAGCACATTCGGATCAGCATCATAGAGCTTGATCCTAGTCACGTTCATTGATTTGATAAGAAGCACTACTCTTGATGGAGATGGAAGATTGTTGGCTATCTGGCCATAGTTGATTCCAAAACCAAGGGAACTTATTTGCACAAATGAAGCTGAAATGGTTAGTAGATGGAAGAGAAGAGTGAGGAAGAAGGAGGGGCTTCTGTTATTGGCCATAGACAGAATGCTGAGACTTTCTTTGTAATGATAATAATTGTAAGTATTTAGTATTTACACATTTGTCAACATACGTATACTTGAAGTGAGTAGTGAGTGGTGACATCACATCACATGCTCAATGTTGAAACTTGAAACTGAACACCTCACGCCCTCCATCTCCATGACCATGAAAGATGGCTCATGGCACGTTTTTCGGATCTCCATCTCTTTACATCATTCTTTTATTGTTGTCATAACTCATAACATGGCAAATGCCTCATTTCTCATCATTAGGAATACTTATTTGAACAACACTAGTTCTTAACTAGATATTGGCCTTCAAGGCTTCGATAAGGAGCAACAAAGTCATTTTTCTTTTCTGTCACATTTGAAATTCACCAAACACGAAAAATCCAACTAGAGTTATAGTAACACTTATCAGTTATCACATTTAAATTCCAACAGGAGGTAGTAAAACACATATCCCAAGTCACTAATAATCCCAAAACAAAGGTTTTATGATGATAAAGCAGAACAAGCAAATTTGGCTGCAAAGTCTAGCTATGATTCCCAGTCCCCATTTCTCAGTATAGATCGCCTTCCTTGTGAGTTTCAATCACACAATCTGAAGTTGGATATGAGACACAGGTTAGCAAAAATCCTTTATTCAGTTGATTCTCGTCGAGGAATGCGCCATCGGACTGATCCACAGTGCCGGAGACATCTTGCCAGCACAGGTGGAGCATGCTCCTGCACGGCAGGAATAAGGGAGCTCCACTCCTGCATTCTCGGCTGCATCTAAGATATAAGTGTCGTCAGGGGCCTCAAACTCATTCTCTTGTCCATCCGGGCCAATCAGCTTAACCTTGTAAGCAGCCATGGCAGTCACTCTGGATGAATGGGACGACTTCAAACCGAATGATCTGGAAACACTCCTCACCGACCCAATGGAGGAAGGGCACTTCACCTTAGGGTTTTAATGGGACCAGGGACCAGATTGGGTACAAAATTCAGATTTGCCACATCAGCTAGCCGTTGCTGGCTCCAGCGTGGCATTGGAGGTGCCAGATCATCCCTCCGTTTGCTGACTTGGTGCCGGAAAGGGTTGCAGGACAACTATGGGTCCCGGAACTGAATGTCAGGGATGCTGTTAGGGAATTTTGAAAGTCAAGGACAAGTATGGGTAACTCGCCCAATCTCAAGGACCACCTTGGGGTTTTAGTCGTATTTGCCTCAAACTAAAGATTCTGTTCATACCCTGACTCAACGTTAAGGCTCAGGACCAAATAAGACAAAGGGGCCCAATCCGCAGGTTTGCCTCCTCCCGCAACCGACCTCTTGGAAGAGGTCGGATTCAACGCGAGCTCCACTAAAAAGGAAGTCGGGAGTCAGATTAGCTGGCAGATAATACGTATTCAAATAAATAACTGCCCCTAAAATCTCTCAACCCACTTTCAGGAGCCATATCTCAACTTCCCTAAGATAAAGGGATGGTTATCCTCCTCAAAAGGAGGAACTACATCAACGGTAGTTATTGGTTCACCACTATAAATATACTGACATTCCTCAGGTATCTCTAAGTTCCAATACTCTCTAAACTTGCTTAGACCCTTGCTTACTTAGGTATCGGAGTGTCTTTGCAGGTACCACCCCCCTCTCCTTCGCTCATTCACAAGTCGGACGAGGTCTCCTAGCTTGGAACAGACCTGAAGGCTTTCTTCTTTAAACGATTGGGCCAACATTGCGAGTCCAGCCCAACAATCTCCGGTTACCCATCGTAACAGGTTCTAATTCTAGCAGTGGTAGTTAGGTTAGTGTGTGTGAGAGTGGGTGTGTCTGTGAGTGTATTTGTATGACAAAAAAAATACGAATAAAAAATTTGATGATTGATTTTTTAATACAGAGTTAATAAATGAATAAAGAAAAAACTGTGGTGTTTATGAGTTATGACAATATACATCGTGTTTTGTGTTTAAAATTGTGATACGAAAGGTAATCTAAAGTAACATAAAAAATTAAAGAAAATGACTTATCTACCTCAGTTTAATTTTTTGATGCAACAATTAAGGAAATTACTCTAACTCTACTGTTCATACCAATGTTTTGAAAATCGGATTGGACCGATCGGTCAAACCGATTCAACTGGAAACCTGCAAAAGACAGTCTAATTCAATGTGTAAAACCGTTCCATTCAAAACCGTTAGTAAACCGTTGAACTGGCCAGTAATCGGTCGGTTGGACCGGACTGGAAACCGACCAGTTCTTTTAAACGCTATCGTTTTGAGCATTTAAAAAAAAAAGAGAAAACCAAAGCGTAAACGCTCACTCTCACCCACCCCCTTCCCCCAACATCCCGTAAGTGAAATTCAGAATTGAAAAGCAAAGCTTGCAAGTTCAAAAATTAGGGTTCTGGGTCTTGTCGCGCCGTCCGTTGTTCTCGGCGCTTCCGCGGCCTCCTCCTTCCCCCTGTCTCGAACCCAGCCACTCTCTTGTAGCTCGGCACGTCATCTGGTTGAGGGTTGGAGCTACTTGCCGTCTGTTCGTCGTCGTCGTCCCCCCGGTCGCCGTCGTCTGTTCGTCGCTCTGCTCTTTGTCGGAGGTTAGTGGCACTGCTTACAGGCTTACAGGGTTTTTTCACTTCTTCGAGTCTTGCTTTTATGCTCTGTTTAGTGATTTACTGATTTTTGAATGTGGATTGAAATTAAATTGTTGATTTTGTGTTGTTAAAAATGGATTTGTTACTCTTCTGCTGCTCTTTTTAATTTCTGAGGAAGTGGTGAAGTGGAGAAGAAGGAATAACAGTGGTCGTCATCTGGTGGCCGTTCTGCTTGCCGTTGTCTACTCGCTGTCGCGCTCAACTGCTCAGATCGAAGGTCGGTGTACATTGCTAGTGCTTGTTCTTCTTTTTTATGCTCTATTCAGAAGTGAGAACGAAGGGTTTAGGATTTTACTACTGTTAATGCTATTGTTGAATGATTGACTCTGCTGCTACTGCTGGGCTGTATTCTATTTGGTTGTTTTTTTATGCTGTACTGAAAAAAATTATGCTTAAACTTTGATAATTTTTTGTTAATTTATGTTAAAATTTTGATCAATCTGCTGTCTGCTGAAAATGTTACTAATCTTTGTTAAAATTATGGTAAGGTGTGAGCTTTTATTTGTTCAATGTAATCACTTTGTTAAAATGATACTAAAGCATGAGCTTTTATCTCAATGATTAAGTTTTCTCTATTGTATTGAACTAAATTTATTTATTAAATTTTTTAGTTAAATTTCGCTAAGTTGTATCTTGTTTTGAACTGGTTAAAATGAATGATGAAATTTTTATTGTTGAATTTTTTGTTGTTAAATCTTGTTTCCATTGAAAAAAAGAAATTAAAAGGAGAAGAAAACTTCCACAAACTATAGAATATTAAGTTAATTCCCACAAAAAAATATAAGCAAATGTCATAAGTTATGCAAAATATATAGACTGTTAATAACCAGTAGCATAAACAATTTACATAAATTCCATGTATCGAAGTTTATTAATGATCATGTTTCATAACAATAGCATAAGCAAATATCAATGCTTCTACAAATTATAAACTAAATATCTATTTTTGTACAATTATTTTAGATGTTGAGTATTGCTAATTTTCGAAGTGTCAGTGCTCAACTCCTGCATATTTGGTCTATGTTCACTTATCTTTTTAATCATTTGATTGCCAAAGAATCAAGGAGTTTTAATTTTTATTTTTTTTAATGAGCTTCAAGTCAATAAAATTATTGAATGTGACCTCTATGATGTATTTCACACCCAAATATCTCAAAGAAATTCAAAAAAATTTTCATTCCTCAAAGTTAAGAAAAAAAAAGTGGCTAACAGATTTTAGAGAGTTTTTATACCTCTTAAATTTAAAATTTTAACTTATAAATTTACTAAAATAAAAATGGGTCAAATTATAACTGGCC
>NC_029789.2:6137517-6146348 GCF_000816755.2 Arachis ipaensis | reverse complement strand
AATGGCCTAAAACAAATAAAATAAACTAAAATAAAATAAATATAAAATAAATATTAAGAAAGTGATACCTATTTAATTCATCTTGACTAACAAAAGTCTTCAATGTATTTTGTAAATAGTAAGACGTTTGATTTTCCATAATTTTTAATCAGTCTTGTCATTTAATTCATCTTGATTAACAAAAGTCTTCAATGCATCTTGTAAATAGTAAGACCTTTGATTTTTTATAAATTTTAATCATTGTCTTGCCCAATTTTTGATACATTTCTTGAACAAATAATTTAACCATGTTTACAAAACCTTCTTTTAATCTCTTAATGGTTGCTCTTATAATTGGACTAATTGATATATGACAATTTTTAATTTATTCCATAAAACTCGTATCAAACTATTTTCAAAAGATATTCGTAACTACTTTTTAACAAGAGAAATATAAAAAATTAGTGATTCTTTTTAAAATAGTTGATTATTACAAAATAACTAAACAAAATGAGAAGATATATAATAAAAAAATTTAATGAATGGTTGTCATCAAATTTGAAAAATTTTATATTTAGAATCTCTTGTTTAAATAACAATAAAATTACGTAGCCAATTAATTTTATTAATCAGTCCCAATTAAATTAGATACATGTGTTTTTTTATGTGTTGTCTTTTTTTTTTATTTGATTTTTTTTCCTTCACATTCTTTTTTATTGTCATCGTCGTCTTCTTCTTCTTTTTCTCTTATATATATACTAGTGTTAAGCCTGTGCGATGCACGGGCTTATATTTAAATTTAACATGTTAAATTAAAAATAATATTTTATAATTATAATTTTTTTGAGTTTAGTATAACACGATCATCATCATTATATAATAAATACATTGAATATGTTGTTTTATCTTTATTTAAAGTAAAAAGTAAATAGAAGAGTTTGAAATCTATAATATTTTTGAACCATCAGGAGGGAGACATGAAAAAATAAGAACATATATAATTGTAATAATAGCATATCAATTTTATACTAAACTTTATATCAAAAGGCTAATACAAATTTATCGACAACCTAGTATCTTACTAACTTCATTAGAAAAACAATTGGCATATGATGTTGTGCTCTTTGTTACACATTTTATCTCAAATCTGAAAACAGAGTTATAGATAAATTAGTTATATCTACAGTAAATATTTATACAAAAGTGTAAATCATAACATGCTATTAAAATAAAAATAATATTATTCTTACCTAAATATTAAAAATTTTTTTGAACACGACATTTGTTGTTGATGACTTTGGATTGCCGTCTTCGTCTAGAATTAAAATTCTGAGGCCACTGCGACTCTTAACTCTTGACAAAGCAACATAAAATTGTCCATGGGTGAACATTGATTTTGGCAAATAAAGTCCTACATGTGATAATGATTGACCCTGACTTTTGTTAATGGTCATTGCAAAGCATACTGTCAATGAAAATTGTCTCCGTTGGAACTTAAATGGCAATCTTGAATCTGAAGGGATCAAGTTCATTCTTGGAATGTACACTTTATCTCCAATATTTCTACCGGTCACTACCGTCGCTCCAATTACATTGTTGCCAAGTTCGTTAACTATTAATCTTGTCCCGTTGCTTAAATCTGAAGTCTAGTCTATGTTTCGCACTAGCATTACAGCGACTTCTGACTTCAAAGTCAACTTGTGATTGGGTAGTCCCGAATATTTGATGTCATTTAGGAACTCTGGTGTGAACCACTCTTGTTGTACATCTTCATTTTCATGAGCTTGACATGCTGTGTCAGAACTCAAATACTCATTTTCCATCCCTGGAAAGATTGTCAAGACAAAATTGTTTACCTTCTCGACACTCTCAAGCATGGGTGCAAGAATTGCTCTACTCTGAAAATACATGTACTCTGACATGTTTTGTAATAAATTTGGATATGCAAAGTCTACCAAATGATAGAGAGGGTCATCAGTAGTTGTAATCAATAGATCATCTAGAATTTCAACTTCTGATTCATCACCAACAACAGAGTCAATATTTACATTTCCAACATCAAGTATCCAATTAGCAAATATCTTCATTTCACCTTCATCTTGATCCGAAGAAGACATTAGAAGCCTCATGTTCGTATGCAGTTTCAGAACGGATATCAATATATCGTGTCTACTCCCTTTCGGAATCACCGGAAGTATCTGTCTGAAATCACCTCCTAGAACAACAACCTTACCACCAAATAGTTGATGTGTCTTATGTTGATCGATAACTAACATAAGATCCCTGAGCGTCCGATCA
Organism: Arachis ipaensis; assembly: GCF_000816755.2. Lineage (NCBI taxonomy): Eukaryota > Viridiplantae > Streptophyta > Magnoliopsida > Fabales > Fabaceae > Arachis > Arachis ipaensis. The sequence continues at coordinate 6,144,071 of NC_029789.2, read as the reverse complement.
AGTGCTTCAAAGCACATTTTATTGAGCATTGGAGTTTCATCCCAAATTATTAAGCTACTTTGGATGAGTAGCTCAGCGTTCAAACTGCCATGCTTAATGTTGCAAGTAGATTTATCAGTGATTGTAGTGGGTATTGAAAACCTAGAATGAGTCGTTCTGCCACCAGGTAGGAGTAAAGATGCAATTTCACTGGATGCGACATTTAAAACAATCTTTCCTCTAAACCGAAAAGCAGAAGAAAGTCTATTCCAAATAAATGTCTTACCACACCCACCATGCCCATAAACGAAGTAAAAACCGCCTGAGTCTGTAATAACAACATTGAGTATCTCATCAAATACTAACCTTTGCTCATGAGTCATCTTTTGTTCTGTATATAAGTTTGTATGAGTCAACTCATTTGTGTCATATGCTAACTCCTCCTCTATTAGCTTATTCTAAAAAAAGGCAAACATCAGACATCTCAGGATATGGCATTGATTGATAGTCTCTTAAAGATCTCGCATTGCTATTGAGTATCTTCTCAATCTCAATAAGGCAGAGGTTTTCCAATTCGTCATCAGTCATGTTTAGTCCTAGTAAAAGCACATGGTAGTTTTATGAAATATTTAATAAGTAATTCCAAAATAAAACTATTAATATTATTAATAAAATAAAATAATAAGAGAATACAATCTTGATATAAAAAAAATAGTAAAATACCTTGGTTTTTCAAAGTTTTTCTCCTCTCATATTGTATTCCATCAGATAATAATGTCGAAATTGCATTACAAACACGCTCTGGATTGCTAATGCTATTAGATATCAGTAGCATCGCAAATAGTTTTCTCAATTAATAGATGCAAGTTCAGCTACCTCATTAATAGCTGCAATGAATTTCCTATCATCGCACAGTAGTCCCATGGAATAGCAAGTATCTTGGAAGCTAAAATATGTAATTCCATTAACTGTCCTAATAGACTCATATGTTGTGCAACCTCTCTGAACAGTTAACAAAATTCTCATATAGTAAATATCACCTGTATCCCGGGGGAACATAATTTAACCTCCCGATAGAATACCTTCTTTTGCGTGGATTCCATTCCCTTACTTCTCTATCATAAACAAATTGATTTGGAAACTCAGCATATGTCAAAGTTTGACCTGGTTCAAATTTTTTTATTGGCCTCCATCTATTCTAAAAACATCGTACATTTTTCTTCCTCTTCTTCCACGATTTTCTCAAGATCGTCATCGTCTTTAAAGATGATATTTTGCTCTACAGAAAAATGAAAGGTTAATCTTATCATTGAAGGCCACCTCTGATGAATATCATAAGCTAAAGTTCTTCACACAGCCTCACATGCAGACAAATATCTGTAATCATAAAATTGTTTGATCTCATAAATAACCTGAGCATCTTCTTCACTGGAAGCTTCCTTTGTAATTCCAACTACTACCCTGTCAGGACCTTTATTCACGTACTTGAACAAATATTGGATAGCATTTGACTTGTTGCGGTACTCTACATTAACATGCGCTTGATAAGACATCAGCAGATATGCATTGTATGGAACCACATTCCTATTATCCATATGGACTCCCTTCTTCTTAGTAATCACTCCTGTGTCTCGTCTTCTATATGATGGGTATCCACTATCATCGATAACTGTGGTTCTACTGAATGTTTTGGGATAATATTTGGTGCAGTACCCATCTTTCATGCAGGGAGATTTTTGAGAAAGCTCTACCACATGGTCCATGTATCATGTATGTAGATACAACTCTAAACAATTTTGGGTGCCAAACAGGATTTGGCAACTCTGAAGATATTAACCGATCAATTTGAGTTGTCGTTGTTATCTTATGGTCTCCACTTAACTATAAAAGAATGTGAGTATGTGGTAAACCTCATTTTTGAAATTCCACCGTATACATCCCTTATACCGAAAAGACAAAAAAAAAATGTTATAAATAAACTATCTATTTTATATATGTGCTTTGATAAATTAAGGGTGATAATAGAAAATCAACAATATGTTAAGTAAGAAAATATTTTGCCATTTATTTTATAACAATTTAAAGGAATATTTCTCTAAAAATAAGGTTGGATGATGAGTAATATCTGCATCTAACACTCCAAATGGAATTCCTTGCTTAAGATCCGAGATTAAATATATTTTACAGAAAATAATATATATTTTTCACAAAAGTTTCTTTTTTCAAATAAATATAAGTTTAATCTCACAATCAATAAATTCGACTAATAGTTAATTTTTTTCCATTTCTTTAAATAAAGAAATTGAAAATGAATAGCTTATAATTAAAAAAGAGAGAAAAAGATGAAAGTACCTCTATTATTGTACAAAGACAATCTAAAAAATAAAAATGTAAATGGAGTAAAGACAAAATTTATAAATGTGACATAAAAAAATTTAAATTTAAAAATCAAAATGGTTAAGAAGTCACTTAATTAGGAATTAGTATTAGAATTTTAAATTTCAAATTTTTAAATAGAGTTTCCTAATTAGCTAGTGCAAATTTTAAATTTTTAAATAAAATTTCCTAATTAAACGTTCGTTGTTCGTTAGGAATATAGTAATTTGTTAATTTAAAAATGATTTTTATTAATTTCGTCATAAATAGTATCAATCTTATTATTTGTCAATAAAAATAAATAAAATTAAATACAATCTAAAAATTAATAACCTTATAAATTACGTAAATTTAGAAAAATATTTAAAAAAAGAGAAAAAAATGAAAGTATTTCTATTGTGCAAAAACAATCTAAAAGATAACGATGTAAATTGAGTAAAGAAAAAATTTATAAATGTGGCAAGTAAAAAAATTTAAATTTAAAAATCGAAACAGTTAAGAAGTCACTTAATTATGAATTAGTATTAGAATTTCAAATTTCAAAATTTTAAATAGAGTTTTCTAATTAGCTAGTACAAATTTTAAATTTTTAAATAAAATTTTCTAAATTAAATTCAATTTTGTCGGAACAACATTAGAAACAGAATTAAGTATAGAAAAATGATAAACTCTAAAAAGGATTCCAAAACATGTGTATCTAAATTCTCAAGTTTCATTCTCAATCTTGATCTTCTTGCAAGTTGAGGTATCTCCTTGCAATTCAAATCTTCCGACTCCGAGGATAGTCGCTTGGTTGGTGTAATAGTATTTTCCAACACTTCGGATTCATCATTGTCCGCAACTTCATTGGAGAATTCAAGCAACAAATTATGTACAAAATACTATGTTAAATTAAAGACTTTCTTCTCACCTTTGATCTTATCTCAATAATATTTTTTGAATAAAATAAAGATTTAACTTTGAGAAAACAAACAAATAAAAAATTTAATTTTTGAACAAATTAATACCTTAGCACCTTCTACTTTCACTCCTTCAATGATTTAGGATACCTTTGAAGTTGGAAGCAAACCACTGGTGTAGTAAACATCCTAAAATTATAATTAGTTATTAATTATTATTTATAAATTAGGTACTACTAATAACCAAGAAAGAGAAAAATAAACTGATTTTTAATAGAAAGTACACTTATAACTGTATTCACAATTTGAATAAGGTGAGCCTTTTTGAATTTATTTATGAGGTCCATATTATCAGTCATCTTCTTAACTTTATAAGAAGGTGAAAAATGTGGATTATCAGATATTTGAACTTCAACGATGAAGAGAAATGTCTTATCAATTAGGTTGAGCAAAAGTGTAGGTGTATCCGATAGATCTCCTTTCTGCAAGATATTACATAATATATTAATAATAAATAATATAAAAATTACCATTCAAAATATCTTCACTAATGTGTTTAGAAATAAATATTGGTTAGAACTTATCAATAGGAGTGGATTAAGTATCTCTACACAGTTCTTTCGCAAAACTTATTTTACCTCCTTGTCAAAGACTACAAAAAAAAAAAACATTTAATTCATGTGCATAGTTGCCAAAAAGTGCACGCTCCATTATTTTTCTATGTCAAATAGAATGTTTAATATTAAATATTGAAATGATTTAAAATAAAAAAAATTGTTATCAATACGTTTGTTAAAAAAAAAAAACACAGCCGAAATTATCAATAAAATAAATAAATTTATAAATAAATTATACTTTTTCTAAAACAATAAACTTACCAACTAAGTAGGTGTAATCATACCTATGTGTATTAAGAGTGTCAAAACTCACAAAATTAAATCCATATCGTGGGATACTTAACGATTCTGGAAGTCTGTACACATATGTACGTTGGTTTAAATTCACCACATACTCATGATGTGTAGTCTTGAAGTTACCCTCATTGAGTCCAACACCAAAATATCTTATTTGGTAAGATATTCCTTCCTTTAGCAAATTCACGAATCGAGACACAAGAAACCTCTTAACCGAGGCTTGTATTTTTCCTCCCTAGAATTGATAAACAAAAATCAAAGAACAATTAGATGGGGATAAACAAACAAATTTAAAATAAAATAAAAAAATATTAATAGAAAACTCACATTTTCATCGAGGCAAACCATCTCAATTGAGTATGGCAATAAAGAATTTTCGTAACTTGGTAGTCTCCATAACCGTATCACTCGTATACGTACACACAAATTGTCGATTGTAGGATTGATTTGTGCGATTTTGTGAATACCAGCCATTGGAATAAGTAGAAAAATTTTAGATTTTGGATGTATGTAAAGAAAGGATTTGATGTACTTTGAATTGTGATGCTATACATATCTCATAACTTATACTTTTATAGTTGACTCATAGTTAAAATTTTTTAAATTGGATTGACTTTAATTTAAATTTAAATTAAATTTGCAGATAAAATAAATAAATATATTAACAATATTTAAAATTCTAAATTAACGTAAATATTTAAATTTACGTATATAGCTGCAATTTTTGAAAAAAAAATCTACAAAAATTTAAAAAATAATGCTAAAAGAATCAACAAATTTTTGAAAAATAGTGTTAAAATTTAAAAATAACAACCTAAGTAAAATAATTTAAAATTTAAAAAATAACAACCTAAGTACAACAATCTAAGATTTTAAAAATAACAACCTAAATAAAATAATTTAAAATTTAAAAAATAACAACTAAGTATAACAACCCAAACAAATAATTTAAAATTTGAAAATAATAACCTAAGCAAATAATAATTTATAATTTATAAATATAAATCTAAAAATTTCTAGTGACGACACCTAAGAAAATAAACTCCCAGATTCAACGTATGAGCGCTACATTAGCATATGAGCTCCCCATTTGTATACTATATATATATATTCAAAAAATTAGACTACAAATTTTGATTTACAGTACAGATAATTTTGATGTACAACACAAAATTTGATGTTACACAAATTTTCAAAAAATCACATGCTTAGAATATTGACACCCAAATAATCCAACCAACAAAATATGCATAGCACAAAAATTTTGATACACAACTAAAAAAAATGGTGCATGTTCCAAACCCGATCACTAAGTCCCCCAAACGGCCTAGTAATGACCCGATTTCCTGGGCCGAGGCTCTCTATGCGGCCTAAATTGGCCAAGAGATTGCAAATCTCTAATTAACATTCAAAATCAAATATCTCTCTTATCTTAGCCAACAAGATAAGATAAGATAACAATGCAAATTTGATGCGCAACACAAAAAATATTCGAAGAACTATATATTCAGAACATTGATCCCAACCAACAAAATACATACAACACAAAAATTTTAGTGCATAATATAAAAATTTTTTATGTACATCACAAAAAAATTTTATGCACAACCACAATTTTTTATATATTTTGTGCAAAAATTTATATGCTATCGGATACAAATTTTTGTGCTATATGTAAAATTTTCTATGCTATATTGATAAAAAAAAATTTATGTGCAAAAATTTATGTGCTATGTCAATAAATTTTTGTACTCTCCAACAAAAATTTGTGTATTGAAAAAGCGCAAAAAAAAGAAAAGTAATGCATGTATTTGTTTTTTTTGTTAAATCTATGCCAACTTAATTAGACTTGACTACAAAAATATTTGTATATATAACATCATCGTTTAATTGTCTATGTATTAATAAATTTTATACAAACAATTAATTATGTATTGATATGATGAGGAAAAAAGAAAAAAAAAATACGAAAACGACGTTCTTTAATTTTTTGGCCAAGAAAAAAAGAAAAGCAAAGTATTTTGATCTCTTGGTATCGCTGTCACTCCATCCGCTCCTCATGCAGCAGAGAGAGAAGGAAGATGAAATTACAACCTTCACCTCAGCAACACCATCGAGAGGGAGAGAGAGAGAAAGAGAGAGAAGGCATGGAAGGTAGAGAGAGTTGAGTTAAGTAGTTACTAGTTAGGGTTAAGGTGTGGCTGAATAATGTTAGAGCGTGATTAAGTGAATAGAATTAGGATTAAGCGCGAAAGAATTATGGGCTAATGGCATATGGGTCGTGGCATTTTCAATGAGTTTAATTTAAGCATAATGGAATTATTAAGCTTAATGTATTTTTAATTAAAAAAATATTTGTTATATATAAAATTAATGGTTAGATAAA